>NC_133106.1:33618488-33919449 GCF_022965805.1 Primulina eburnea | reverse complement strand
CTGGCTTCAGAGCAATACTAGATACATACAAGTATAGACTTCTTTAATATTGGATTTGATTCAGAAACTTGACTCAACTTTATTGTGGTGCAAACTTGTGTGTGTGAGAATATATAAGGAGGGGAGGAAAAGAAAAACTGAACGATGAATTAAGAAGAGTGGGGGCGTTTGAATTTAAAGAAACCAGAGTTGAAATTTTGACTAAGAAACCGAGTGGATCACAGTGTGGTCTTAATCGTGTTTGTTAGTGTGTAATTCCATGAGCTGACCATTTCAAACCTTCTACAAGGTGTCCTCTCCCTCGTCCATGGACAAACGTTTCACTCTTTTCGAGCCCACGATATCGAGTTGACATAAAAAAATCTAAATTGGGATATCCATGTATTTTCTTTAGCCCAAACTTCTGACTTTTTTTTTTGTTTTTGTATTTTAATTTTCATGTGAACTATTGTTCAAATTCAATAATAATATTTTTAACGATTAAATTTCATGGTGCAAAATACTCTTCACCAACTTTGATATATTGTATTTGAGAAAACATTCGATTTCGACGAAAAATAATCGATATTTTTAAACATGAATATTTGATTTTAAAAATAATTAACCGAATTATGAATTGATCGGATTCGATCCGGTAGTTGTGTTGTATTTAACTATTGGACATGACCCATTTTACACTTCATTTTGAGTGACCAATCTAAACTGCACATGTTTTGCCATTGATGGAATTTCTGCAAAAGTCAAGGAAGCTTCACTTGGTGACCCATTCAAACCTACAAAAGAACCAATCATATGTTGTTTGGATAAAAAAATAATTCAGTTCTAAATAAGAAAGTTGAGGTAATAATTCATAGGTGGACAATCGCGAATTATTAAAAATATAGATCACATCACAATCTTCAAACTACGCGTTTTTTTTTTGTAATGATTGAGAAAGAGATATATTCCATTTGAAAAATCAAGAGAATACAAAGGAATCATATTATTAGTATTTCGTTTTATTACATGAACTTTATTTAATGAGAGAAATTTTGATTATCAGTCTAATGCAAAATCTATCAGTTGGGGATTTATACGATGTTTTACTCATGTTCATGCACAGAAAGTATTGCAAAGTACTTAATTTCTTGCTACAAACTCACATTTGCCTTTTCAACACAAAATACTTGTGCCTCAGACAGCCAAATGTTCTCGATTTATGTACAAGAGTGGACCATCTCCATTAATTTGATTGCTACCGAAAATAAAAGGTAATCCTCGAGGGATACTAAAAAACAAACTTAATATCATTTAACAACGAAGTGTAACCGAAATCAATTATCATTAACTGACGTCCCTCAATCGACATAAGATCTTCCAAGAAAGCTTTGCTGTTTCTTAGCGTCATTCCTAGCTACAGAGAAGAAAAGAAAATAGACCACTCACAAGTTTCGTTGATAAGATAGTTTAAAACTTCGCATGACCTAGCCTGGAGCTACTTGTCCATGCAGAGGTAGGTGTCCGATGCCTATATTCAAAAAAAATGTCGAGGTATGATGGTGGACCATATAACACCTCCCATTCTGGAATTCATAAACATTAGTCACATTAAATGGACCGTTTTCCATTTCAATATAAGCACTCATTGTAACCCAAGCCATCTGTGTCAGCACCCGAGCTTTTACATCTCGACCTTGGAAATCTGCGACATTGTCCCAGCGAAATGCTAGCCGCCAGCTTTCCATAACTAAAGTAGAGGGATATATAAAGCTTCTGGATTCCGGCATGGAAATCTATAACAATGAGATACTAACAGTACAACGTGATTAGTCATAGTGAAACACAATTCAAAATAGTTTCAATGAAGGAATCACGTGTTGATTTGTCCACAACATATCTTATCCAATTCATGCATATGATCGAGCTATCAACTAAGCATAATCATCTTGGGACTTTGTATCCACAAAGTTATGAGATCAACAGCCACAAGAATCGAACAATCTAACAAAGATAAATAAACATAAAGCAAGAGGATTTCATTGTTTAACCCCTTTTACATAATAAATCATGTCATAATCTTCATGATAAGATAACTGAATATATTCTGGGAATGGCAGAAAAAAAGCCACAGCTTTTGTTTGACAATAGCATATAAATCATATACACATCCAAAAGAAGTATATGCACTATCAAAATCGAATTCTTTATTGATTTTCCATACTTCATGTTTCAACACTCGAATTTATGTAACTGGAAATTTCCGAGGCTCTAAGGTCAAACTTCATGCTAGATTATAATTATCAACAAAAAGTTACAACAAAAGGTCGCATACTTTATTTTATAATTCCCTAGCGCGGTGATAAGCCAAATACATCTGTTGAAGTCTCATTTGATGAAAAGTCAGGAGCGAACTAAGAATTTCCATGAAGGGCAGAAACAACGAACGGAGAGATAATTAATTCCATGAACATTCTAAACCATGACAAACGAAATTTTTGTTTGGAAACATGGCAATATAAATCAAATGCTAGTGATTAGCATGAAAATGAAAAACTTCATGCAAGAGTAGAACCCACATACCCAATGACTCGCCAGTCGCATGAAAACACTTCACATAATCTGCGTTAAGCCAAAACTGGCTCATTGCTGGAAGTGAACTTTCTCTAACAATCCTAAAAAACTCAGTATTAGTGTTTACTATGGTTCTTGTAGCTGCACAATAAGCTTTCCATCCATTTGGTGGTCTTATATTATGTTCTAAAGTGAAATCCTAGACAAGGAAAAAAAATAACAGAATTATCTTACAATTTAGAACATGACTGTGCGTAATAATTCAGAAATGGACCAATAGAAATTCAATATTTTATCGAGATCAGCATAATGGTCAATGTTAATTGTTAAATAAGATTGAAATCCTAAAATTGAAAAAATAATGTTAGTATAAGACATAGTAGAGGAATTATGGATCAAAGAAGTCATGAAAAAAACATAAATGCTTTTTATCATTGAAAATAATTCAGGAATAGAAGTACCATTTGAACGAGTATTCATCTTTTTAAGCAATTAAAACCATTTTAAATTGCTGTCCCCTCAGAGATGGTTCACATACATTCCAATGAAAATGAAATGCCACCCCCAGATTACAAGTACGTAAGTCATAACAATCACATGCAGATGCTACCCTACGAGACTTCTGTTGGTCCAACGTGCGGAATTTGAGATAATAAAACCCGAAAATAAAGAATAAACTGGACACCGAGATTTACGTGGAAAACCCCTAAAAATTATTAGGGTAAAAACCACGGGCAAGATGAAAAGAATTTCCACTATAATATTTTGTGATGTACAACTCACTCACTGTGTTTCCAAAGAGAACACACACTCTCTTAATACAGGAGAACAAAACACCTCACAAATATTATAGAACTACTCAAATGCTTATAAGATGAGAGAAAACTCGAAGAAGGGATGATTTCAGAATGAAAGGGGGGAGCTCTATTTATAGAGCCTCCTGTCAGTATGAACACGCGTTAAAAACGCGTATTCAAACTTTCCTCGAAATTCAATCAAACTGGCAGCCCACGTTTTTATTCCAGCTGCTTTCTTTGATTTGGTCCCCCCTTCCAACTTGAGTTTCCTGCCGACATTTCTCCCATTTGGAGATTTGATTGAGAATCAAACACATCTCCACACATCCTTTCAATCTTGCCATTCCCTGCTGCTTACGTTTCTGCTAGGCCACTTGAGGATCTACACCACTCAAACTTTTCAATGTTCACTGGCTTGGTCAGAAAATCAGCCATGTTGTCCTTCGTATGGATCTTCTGCATATCCACGCTTCCTTCCTCTACTACTTCCCGCACAAAATGAAATTGTACTCCAATGTGTTTCGTCCTGGAATGAAAGGCTGGATTCCTTGCGATGTGCAAGGCACTCTGGCTGTCACAAAACAAAGGAACGTTCTCTTGTTTGTGCCCGATCTCCTCCAATAACCTTTTAATCCATATTGCCTCCTTGCAAGCTTGAGTAGTTGCCATGTATTCTGCCTCTGTTGTAGATAACGCCACAACTGTCTGCAGTTTTGAAACCCAGCTTACTGCTCCTCCTGCAAGTGTAAACACATAACCAGTAGTAGATTTCCTTTTATCAGGATCACCTGCATAATCTGAATCGACATAGCCCCTGAGTGTAAAATCTGATCCTCCATAACATAATGCAGCATTCGAGGTACCCTTAATGTATCGAAGGATCCTCTTAACAGTGCTCCAATGCTCTCGTCCAGGATTCGCCATATACCGACTAACTGCTCCCACTGCTTGAGCAATGTCCGGTCTTGTACAGATCATAGCGAACATCAAACTTCCCACTGCTGATGCATACGGTACTCGAGACATCTCCATCCTCTCTGCTTCACTGCTAGGACACATTTCGGAGGATAACTTGAAGTTAACAGGAAGAGGGGTTGAAATTGGCTTACTATCTTGCATGTTGAAGCGTTGCAAGACTTTCTTCAAATAATTTTTCTGGGAAAGCCAAATCTTTCTGTTACTTCTGTCTCGATGAACTTGCATCCCTAGAATCTTGTTTGCTGGTCCCAAGTCCTTCATATCAAATTCCCTAGCCAACTGTGCCTTCAATCCTTGGACCTGATCTTTGTTGGGGCCTGCTACCAACATGTCGTCCACATACAACAGCAAAATAATATAATCATCACCAGACCTCTTGAAATACGTACAAGGGTCTGCACTCAATCTGTTGTATCCAAGGCTCGTGATATAGGAATCAAATCTCTTGTACCAACACCTCGGCGCCTGTTTGAGACCGTACAGAGATTTCTTCAACCTGCAAACCAAGTTCTCTTTGCCTTTTTCCGCAAAACCTTCTGGCTGGAGCATATAGATTTCTTCTTCAAGATCTCCATGAAGAAACGCCGTTTTTACATCTAGCTGTTCTAGATGTAGGTCAAACACCGCACACAATGCCAACACTACTCTGACTGTTGTAAGCCGAACCACAGGAGAAAATATCTCATTGAAGTCAATACCTTCTTTCTGAGCATACCCTTTTACTACCAATCTAGCACGATACCGTTCCACTTGATTATTGCCATCTCGCTTGATCTTATAGACCCATCTGTTACCGATGGCTTTCCTCCCTCGTGGTAGTGTAACAAGATCCCAAGTTTTATTCCTGTCTAATGCCTCCAATTCTTCTTGCATTGCTATCATCCACAAAGATACATCCGAGCTTTGAGTAGCCTCGTGGAAACTCGATGGCTCACCATCTTCTGATAATAGACAATATGCAATGTTGCTTTCAGTGACATAATCTGAAAGCCAACCTGGTGGTCTTCTGTCTCGAGTTGACTGCCTCACATTGGAAACCTCAGACTCAACTTGTACTTGTTCTTCGTGCTCTGGTACTGCTTCACAAGAAACTTGACCTTCGTCTGTCTTATTTTCTACCTGAAAAATAGTAGTTTCTGAATTCTGTGTGCCTTTGTCTCCCTTTACTTTATCTTCCTCGAAGATAACATCCCTGCTGATGACAAGCTTGTGAACAGTAGGATCCCACAAGCGAAACCCCTTTACTCCATCAGCATAACCCAAGAAGATACATTTTCTGGATTTCGAATCCAACTTCGATCTTTCTTGCTCATTGTACAGAACGTACACCGGACTTCCAAATGTATGCAAATGAGAATAATCTGTCGGCTTCCCAGTCCACATCTCCATCGGAGTCTTCAGATCAATCGCCACTGAAGGAGAACGATTGATAATATAACAAGCGGTTTTGACTGCTTCCGCCCAAAATGACTTTTCTAGACCCGCAGTCCTCAACATAGCTCTTGTTCTGTCCAACAAGGTCCTGTTCATCCGCTCCGCCACTCCATTCTGTTGAGGTGTGTAAGCCGTCGTGAACTGTCTTTTGATGCCCTCATGTTGACAAAATGCATCAAACTCGTCACTGGTATATTCTCCTCCATTGTCAGTCCTCAAACACTTGATTTTCTTTTCAGAATCAAGTTCAACCCGCGCTTTGAATTCTTTGAAGATCTGGAAAACATCTGATTTCTTCTTGATTAGATACACCCAACATCTCCTAGAAAAATCATCAATGAACGAGACAAAGTATCTCGCTCCTCCTAGGGATACAACCGGTGCTTGCCAAACATCTGAATGAATCAGCTCCAATATGCTTTTGCTCCTGGCAGTGGAAGTGCCAAACTTTAATCTGTGTTGTTTACTGGTAACACAATGCTCACAAAAGGGTAGTGACACTTTTGTAAGTCCCGGCAGCAGCTTCCGTTCTGAGAGAATTTTCAAACCCCGTTCTGACATATGCCCGAGCTTTCTATGCCATAACACTGTTAATTCTTCTCCTGAACCATTTGATGCAACAGCTAGCTCCGCCTCTTTGTGTGTTTCTCCCAAAAGTACATACAGATTTGCAGCAACCTTTTCCGCCTTCATAACCACAAGCGCGCCCTTCACAATTTTCATGATCCCGTTCTCGATCCGAGTTTTGCACCCGATTTCATCCAATTGTCCCAAGGACAAAAGATTTTTCGTCAGTCCTTTCACATGTCGTACCTCCTGTATGGTGCGAATGGTGCCATCAAACATTTTAATTTTGATAGTACCGACCCCAGCGATTTCCAAGGCATGATCATTTCCCATGAATACAGATCCTCCTGAGACTGGTTCATAATGATCAAACCATTCTCTCCGAGACGTCATATGCCACGTCGCTCCTGAATCCATAATCCATGTGTCACAAAATTTGTGTCTGCCTTCTGCAACTGTTGCTGCTTCGCTGAATAATATTTCACCACTGCCTGAAGTACTGGCCACATTTCCTTGAGAACTCTTCTCGATACTCGTACACTCTTTCTTGAAGTGCCCTTTACCGCCACATTTAAAGCAGTAAATATTTTTCTTCTTACTTCTCGACTTTGATCTACCTCGCCTTTGGCTCCCACTGGAGTCACGGTCCATGAATCTTCCTCTTATCATCGGTAACGCCTCTGCCTGCTTCGAGGATACCAACCTATCTTCCTTATTCTTGCGCCGGCTTTCTTCTCCGAGAACTGCAGTTAAGACATCGTCGAATCTTAGAAAGCCCATAAGAATATTGTTGGTAATGTTGATGATAAGTTGATCATATGAATCTGGTAGACTTTGAAGTAGAAGCTCCGCACGTTCATTTTCCCCTATTTTATGCCCCATGGAAGTGAGTTGGGCAAATAGAGTATTTAGTGTATTGATATGGTCGGTCATCGATGAGGATTCCGCCATCCGAAGAGTATGAAGCCTTCTCTTTAGGAAAATCATATTGTGTAGCGACTTGACCTCGTACATCTTTGTTAGAGTATCCCAGATAACTTTAGCTGTTTTTATCTCAGAGATACTTGACAAAACTTCGTCTGCTACAGCCAAGTGTAAATTGGCAACAACGTTATCACTCATCTCATTCCACTTTACATCGTCCGTCATTTCCTCCGGTCTATCTCCAATAGCCGCCAAACAATTTTCTTTTCTTAAAATTGCTTGCATCTTTATTTTCCACAACAGAAAATTACTTCCATTGAACTTTGTTATCTCGTACCTTTCCGCCATTATGTCTACAACAATTTTATAGACTGGACAAAATAATCCCGCCTTAAAAAATCTCAAAAAATCTTTTCTGATGTGGAAGATCAGTCTAGGCTGCAACCACAGAGCATACTCAGAATTTTAAGAAATTTTAAACCAAGGCTCTGATACCACTTGTTGGTCCAACGTGCGGAATTTGAGATAATAAAACCCGAAAATAAAGAATAAACTGGACACCGAGATTTACGTGGAAAACCCCTAAAAATTATTAGGGTAAAAACCACGGGCAAGATGAAAAGAATTTCCACTATAATATTTTGTGATGTACAACTCACTCACTGTGTTTCCAAAGAGAACACACACTCTCTTAATACAGGAGAACAAAACACCTTACAAATATTATAGAACTACTCAAATGCTTATAAGATGAGAGAAAACTCGAAGAAGGGATGATTTCAGAATGAAAGGGGGGAGCTCTATTTATAGAGCCTCCTGTCAGTATGAACACGCGTTAAAAACGCGTATTCAAACTTTCCTCGAAATTCAATCAAACTGGCAGCCCACGTTTTTATTCCAGCTGCTTTCTTTGATTTGGTCCCCCCTTCCAACTTGAGTTTCCTGCCGACAACTTCAAGTAATCAAGTCTCAATTTCTAATATGTCAATCTCTCCCTTCTTGCACTATATACAAATATATATTTTTTAACTTTATTTAATTTTCTTTAAAAAAATCAAAATCGGACTGATTCGGGTTCGGGTTCGATTCAGATTGAACAATTTTTGAATAGTACTGTAACTCGACCCAACCCACTCGAATTGACACACTTGCTATAAACTAAAACACTGTAACAACAAAAGCACACAACTGAATCCTCGACAACGCAATAATACACGAACCAATTTCATGGGGAAAAAAGAAAAGAAGAATTGTCTAAGAGAAATAGTGGCACAAAAGTTTAAAAATTTATAAGAAAAAACACAAACCTTATGATATAGGGCCTTCCACGCATTAGCATCATTGGCAGCTTGCCGCATGTGAGAATTCGTCATGGAAAGCCTACAGAGGCTCGGGTAATCCAAGTAACTAATGGCATGCTTTGTGATCTCTGGCACTATTGCTCCATCATGGACACCCCAATCTGCCTCTCCAGTCTCCACCGCAATCTCCCCATTCTCACTCCCATTCAAAAGCGCCATCATTCTCCCACCAGTAGCAATTTCACTTTTCTAGCTTCCAATTACGCAATCACTATATTCAAACAATTGAAAAAAAGACAGTTTAATTTCACCTTCCGGAAGATTAATAAAACACTCGCGAAGAAGATACAGAAAAATGCCGCGCTCCCACAGTCACGAAGAATTACGTAAACGTTGTAAATCATAAACTCCATCGTAAGTCATGAAATCACTATACTATAAAAAACGATCGCATTAACTCTCACAAAATTCATCAAACTATCGAAAAAATACCGGGAGTTCCCAAAAATAAAAACAAAATCATGTTACTTTCCTAAGCGAAAGTTGAATTGTATCACCTCTGAAACCGTAATTGGGGGGTTTGTTTGATATGTTATGGAGAGGGGAACTAACAATTTGTAGTAGACAGAGAAGCACACTGCACAAGCCGGGAGTTGGGGAACAGGTCGGATGCAAGGGGTAAAGTAATTAAACATAATTCGTCTTTACCCCTCTAGATATCCTTAATTTGCACTTCCTCTCGTGTATGATTAGGAATAAATTTGAAAACTGATTTGGGTTCTATTTGTGGCAAATATTTTTTTGATTTGAGGGGTCACGTATGTTTTTTGATATTCTTCAAAATTAAGCTTTATGCACATGAAAATAACAAATAAATGTTAAAAATTAAACAAATTATATTTTAAAAAATTAGTCAAATAAAAGGTCAGTAAATCACTTATATATCATAAGAGTTTGGAATTGATGTTTTGACGAGAAGCCAATTTTCACTAATATAGGGCTACTTGGTCGCATTCTTCACCACAATAGGCCCACTTAGCACAAAACTAACTATAAATCAATGGGATGAGCATTGTCAAACTACAGCTGATGAGAATCAAAGTCCATCCTCTAGGCTGTAAACCTGAAGCAGCAGGCATTGGCGCACTGAAGAATTTCAGGATCCAGATTAAAGTTAACTTGACAATCGCAATGCATGCGAAGCAAAAGCTCACTGTTAGCATCGCAAGCTCTTTCTTTTCCAGACTTTCTTGATCATCTGAAACTTTTTCGACCTTTAATCTGCAGACAATGAAGAGTTTGAGCCCATCAAAAAGAACCACAAACAAAGAGATAGAGTATTTATAAGTTGCATTAGACCACTCAAACTGGTACCAACAAATGTTATTACCAACCTAAGCATGCTATTTTCTGCAGCCAAGTGATCCATTTGACTCGAGACAGCAGTTCTCCAGGACTCAATATCAAAAACTCCTTGTTCCTAAGCAAAAGAAAAGCAAGTGAAAAAAGTGAGTGTGCACCAAGTTTGTGATTGTTCGAAAATTAAGAGTAAATACCATTGTTTTTTTCCATTCCAAAAGATCGTTTATCTCCATTTTTCTTTTTTCGATAAGAGCAGAAAACTTCGATAGTTCTCGATCAAGTCTGGGAAAAACATCTCCTTGTCCTTTGTTTAGCTCTTTTATGTACTCCTCAAGCACAGATAAGTTCAACTCTAGCAATCTAACCTTTTGTAACAATACCTTAAGTGCTGCATCGGCATGTAATCTGTTGTTTTGATGTTGCCGAGTTTTCACCTTAGGATCCAAATTGCTACCCAAGGTCGTAGGTTTCTTGATTACATTCAAGTCAATCTTTTTCCCCTCGTGTATAGTTTCTACCTCATCTCTAACAGCCTCAACCACATTATGAGCCACACTATCTACTTCAAGATTGTTAGAACCTTGTTCCAGTGGTTTCAAATGCATCACCGTTGTATTAGGCTTCATCAGTCTATTCGTAGAAAACTCCTCCGAAGTAACAATAAGATCCTCAAGCATCTGTTCTATTGCATCAACGCCATACACCTCTACAACACTAAGTGTACAGTAGAACTCTGACCCATAATGACCAAGTAAATCCACTTTCAAATATCTAGCCCATTTTGGATCTGGTAGCTTAAAGCATTGAGTATGCTTTACATTTGACGCTACAAATGTCCCCAAACTATACCATGAATTGGTCGGATATACCAAGCTCCCAGATAACTCAAATTCTTTAAAATTAGAAGAGTAATGCTCAAAATTTGCAATTTTGACCGCATCCACCAATGTTTCATCAGCAAGCTCGATGATAAAGAATTTTCCCTCCACAGAACAAGGGTTCCTCAGATACTTATCATGATCCTTTCCCAATACATTTCTAGCTCCCTTTGCCTCCTTGTTATGAGCAATCACTTTCGCGCCCTTCGATTCGGAGGCATAATTATATGCTGTCCCATCAGGCTCGAGCCTTTGGGTGATGTTTACTAGCTGGTGTGGTGAACTCCCACTTTTTTCTTTCCTCGGAATGTTTTTAAAGTCATCAAGATTGGGATAGGTTAACTGAGTTTTCCAGTCCTCCAGTCGTTCACGTGTGCCTTGCTCCTCATCTTCTTGTGGTTCTACTTGACACTTTAATGAATTATAGCCTAAAACGACAGACACTAATTCCTCTAATTGACTTGTACCTTGGAAGGACTCTTTGGATTTAGAATAACTATCCAATGAATCTGGATCATTACTAATCATAGACACATTCAACTTCAACACGACTGCATTTTCCTGGTTCTCATTATCATTTTGTACAACAGAAACCATATTGTTGGATAACTTTCCATAATGAATACCAGAGTTATTCATGCTCTCATTATATGCATTGACATCTCCTGCAATTTTTTCGTTCAAAAGAGCCAAAACATGATTATCGTTGGAACCATCTGGTGAAACTTGTTAGAGTAAAGTACACATATTAAGTTCTAAAGCACCGAATAGTACAATTGTTAACTATTAATTCAATGGCATTCTTCGAAGTAGTGACCGGCTGCCTTTTACAAATTCAAACTTTTGGACTCACAATGATTAGCCTCATCATGGAAATTCATACAAACAACTGCAGCTACTAATTATTTCTTGTTTTTTCATGTGTGAATGCAAACTTCAAAATAAAACCAGGCGACTTCAGCAAAATTACCAAAAAAATTACCTTAAACAGTATCTGTAGTCTAAACATTAATTGATTCCAGTAAAAAAAGAGTTAAAACTACCAAGATAAGAAAAAATCAAGGCCAGTAAATACACGGAATTGGATTCCAAGATGAACAGTAATCTCAGAGCACACAAATTCAAAATATTCACGAAAAGGGAAAGAGTGCGTGTACCAAGAAACAATACAAGAAAGCGGGCATTAAAATGCAGGCAAAAATTACACAAGAAATAAAACAAAAATGAGAAAAAACAGATGACAAGTGAATGAATCACCTTTGTTTCCATGGGTGAGACCAAATTTAGCATGAAACAAGATAACAGCACACCACAACGTGAAGAACAGAGGAACAGATAGCCCACAATAGCTTCTCCTAATTTTCTTGGCAACGTCAACTTTTTTCACGCGGTCTTTTCGAAACTTAGGATTTGTCTTTGTTGGCTCACCGTAACGTGATTTCTTCATCTCTCATCGTTTTTCCTTTTCAATTCCACGGGTTTTTCATGGCGTTTTCATGCAGCAGCGTGCGATCATTTAGCAGCTGATTTTTCAGGTAGAAGATGGATGAATAATTCAAGACATATGTCATTTCGAATCGTAACTATTCTTCTTGCTTCATCTGTTTTCACCACTGTGTGTTCTTGCGTGTTGGTGTGTGTAATTCATGGCACGGCAGGCACATCATTGCTCTTCGCTTTTTCCCCACCTACCCATCATAAACTGCCTAAGATTCGGTCCATTAGGCCCACACGTGCGTTAACTCAATTCTTAATACTTCATTTAATAAAGTAAACTAAAATTTAACTCTGCATTTGGATAGATAATAATTTGAATTTCATGATTTCACATACATTTTCATTTTCTATATTTATATAATTTAATCAAGGGAAATTCAATTATATAATATAAATAAGTATGAATTTGAATGTCATTTCCTTTAATTGGAAATGGCTCAAATCTTATTGGCTGAATGCAACCTAATTTTCGAAGGATTTGTTGAAAGATTTTCAAATCAAGTGAATTTGAAATTAAAAATATTTAACATCACTAATGATTTCATATCATTCTTTTTAGTTTTGAGTCAATAATTTTGAGCCAAATTAATGTAATCAATCTGAGATGATTCAAATGCAATATAAAATTCTTCTGGAACAATGTTTGAAAGATCAAGCAACAGTTATTTATCAAATATATTTAAATAGTTGAATGATAGGTAAATTATATGTTAGCGTCATAAAGTGCTCATATCTATAAATTTGAGTCGCAACGAAACAATAACTGAAACCGAGAAAATCCTTTCCCAAGGCACCGTGTAGCTAAGCACAAACTTGTTGTATCCACTCTTGTCAAGTTTGGAGAGCGTCAAGTGTGGGAAATTCTAGTCTTGCCATAACTTTTATGTTGGCTATGCTCACTTGTGTAACAGAATTTCACCAAGCAACCTCATCGATGCAATGATCTTTCACCTCATAATGCAGTAAAAAAAAAAACAGTCGTTTCCTGGGCCTGAACTTGAATGAATCCGATTCGAGCAGTAATAGCTTCCCGGTTTTCTGCTAAACTTGGGAGGTAAATCATGAAGTTAACATGGTATACTCCAATTCATTCTTCTGTGCTTGATTGTCTTCAAAGAATGGAAGGCTCCCTGGATTTCTCTCCTCCAATACCAGACTCGGGGGTGTCTCTGCGGGATAGTTATCGAGGATAAAATCGATTTCGTCCCCACTTATCTCTTTCTGACTAAGAAGAACCTGCAGCATAAAAAAATGGATAATTGGTTTATATGAAAACTTACAAACCCCGTGCTATTTTTTGTATGCTCTTTAAATTTAAGCCAGTCAGGAAATATGATAAACCAGCTCCCGAGGGGGTTGCGTTCCTGATTGTAGATGACTGGTTAAAACACGTATTCTACAATATCATTTTAATTGCCAGTTCAAAGTTGCAGTCGAAAACGAATTCACTTCTACTTGGATATTTGATGAAAAGTAGATATTGGGGGTGCAAGCAAGAGGAGTCGCTTGCTTGCTTACTTAATGCTCACTAGTGGCTCGGTTCAAACTCTGTCTTCACAGATCTTGTGTCGACCTCGAGTAGCTAAGGCATGGATCTAGTTTAGAACAGTACCAATAGAGCTACAGGAGTCTGAGATTGATTTACGTCTGTTAGAATCAAATTTGAGCTCAAGTAACTCGATAGGAGTTCCACTCGTGAATTTTCTTTTGAACCAAACAAAAATACACCCCTAGTTTGAAAGAGCTTCTCCATTTTCTTTCTAGCGATTACAAATCAAACATAATGGGGTCCCTCCACGTTGACACAAAATTGTTAAAACCATCCAAGCATTTAGCATCGAATTTCGACTCATAAAGGAATGCAAAAGAACACTCGTTAGCCTATGCTCATTTCACCACCAGGCATTCAAAAGAGAAACGGAAAGAGGGCACTATACTTGATCTGAAAACTCACTGCATACCTTGACGATTTTAAGCAGAGCAGCAGTGTGGAGTCTTAGCAAAGCAACCGTATTTCCATACATATCACGCATCAATTCTTCCGTCCTTTTTGCAACGTCATCGTCCAGTTTGAAGTTAACAGGTGGCTCAATCAAATCATAGTCATCATAGAGGGAACCCTCAAAGTCGAGCCGGGGGCCAACAAATTTAACCTTCTTTCTCCACGGTGAAGGTTCTCCATGCACAACCATTGGATTTTCCATATTCCATCTTGATAACCAAACAGATAACATTAATGACAACATAAGAAAAAACATAAAACGAACCAAATGCAGACAGATAGAAGACCTACACTGTAATGATCTTTCGAGCAAGCCAAGATGCGTCGGCAAGATAAAAGACTGATGCTCTCGAAGTATCCCGCCCAAAAATAACCTCTTCTGCCGCTCTGCCTCCAAGTAACACCTTTATATAAATACAAATTTTAACCATTTTATGTCTCAATTTGTAACTGATTGATAGAAAAGCTTTGGCAAATGAAACTCAAAGTTCACACCTGAAGACGGTGTAGTAATTGAGGTCTGCGCTCAAACATATAGAACTCATCATCAAGACGATCAAACACAACTTGAGACAGAGTCTGCATAAAGCAGTTTACCAACAACATAAAAATGAGGAAAAGGCTATTCTTAAAGCATTAAACGTGTAGCACGGAAAAAATCCACACACAAAACAAAGAAATTCAACAAACCAACCTGTCCACGAGGATGAATTGATACACGATCACAACGCTCGACTTTTGCATTCTCGACACGCCTAAGCAGATGAGAAATCAAAGCAGTCCCCACTTCTGCCGTAGCTCTGCGACATTGTCCTTGTTGACTCAGCTCTATTCCAACGCGCTTCGGTCCCACTGTAAGACGATCAACAGCATCATCCATGTCTGACCGAAGAATTGCAGCATGGCCTTTCCGCACAGCCACGAGAGCAGCTTCTTGGAGAAGTTGAGCTAGCTTTGCACCTGTCCATCCTGATCAACATAATACAGATGTTGCACAGCAATAAGGAAAGCATCTCTAACAATTTAAATAAAAAAACTGTTTGACATTTTGATGTGAAAAAACAAAATTCAAAGGCATACCTGGCAAGTTGTTTGCATAAGTAGACAAATCAACCGTGTCCGACAACTTCACGTTACGAGCATGAACTTTTAAGATTTCCAATCTTCCTTTTGAATTCGGAGGGCGGATTCTGATCTACATTGTAGAAACATAATCATCATTAATATTGGTTATATAATGCTCAAACAATTTGATATGCTATTAAATTAACAGAAAACCTTTGATAGCCCACTACTTTCATTCAGAGGAGCACACCTTACGATCAAATCGACCAGGACGGAGAAGGGCAGGATCCAGTAAATCCATTCGATTAGTGGCACCCAAGAATATAACGCCTTTACCTGTATCAAACCCATCTAATTCTATCAAGAGCTGGTTCAAAGTCGTCTCCCTTTCTTGAGTTGCAGCATTATATAGCTGGTCTTTTGATTCACGAAATATCCCTTGCCGCCTACAGACCAACATAATTCAAAATCAATCAGTTATGTTTATTTCATTGTACAAAATACAGGAAAACATTATACAGACACCAGATCAAATTTTGACTTGACATCTATAAAAAAGCAAACTGATTGAATCAACAATGTTATAGAACTAATCAGCTTTTATTATTCATCCTCTAATAAAGCCAAAAAGTTCATGCCAACAGAGTATGGAATATTTATTTCATTCACTGTAAAACCAAATAGGATTGACAGACTCAAATAAACAAAAAAATGATTACATAATGCTGCAAAAAAATGTAGTTTACCTAATAAAACCAATACACGAACATTTTAAGGCAATCCAAACAAGATAACATCCCTCATCCCTTGGGAATAAACAAGGAATCTAACAGTAAGACATACAAATATATTTCTCGAGAAAATTTTTCTATCACTTGTTATTGTCAAACAGAGTATGCATACGACAGTAAATTATTTCATTTCACTCTTGAAAGATATTACCGATGTACAAGTGGATATCCCCGAACTATACCTTGTTGGACAGGAAGAGAGGAAAAGCTTCAGTGGTTTAGGTTTATATTCAACTCAAACAGAGAAAAAATTTCAGCTTTCAATCCTTTACAAGCAAATGTTTGAATGACGATCAGTGGAAAGAACGAGAAGCCTGCTAAAACATCCATACCTTGTAGCCAGAGCATCTATTTCATCAATAAAAATGACTGATGGTTTATTGACCTGTAACATAACATCATAAATCATCAGCTATCAAATCTACAATCTGAAAACCCAAACATTGTTAAGAAAAGGTAATTCCCTCCATAAATGTAATTATGATCAGTAACAGAGAACATCACTTTTGTACCATAATTTTTTCCTACTGAGGTTAATTAACAATTTCCATTATACCAGCCAAATAATGAGGGCATCTTTGAATGATAACAAGTGGAAAAGAACTATCTCATTCGTATCGGTAAAACCAATTAATTGAATTCAAAACCAAGAGAAGCTATTGATTAGGTATAAGAGTAAGAGTATCATTAATTCTGATGATGCATGAAAAAAAATTTACCATAAATTTCAACACCAACAATCCACCCTAGTGAAAGCTAAAGCTTAAGTTATACACGAAATGAAACAACATTTCTGTCAAAACACATTAAGCATTATTGATGCCCATAAATATTTGCTCTATAAAATATCAGAAGTGTGAAATTGAATTTGTATTTAAGTCTCAGAAACAACAAAATCAACTGCCAATTACCTTTGCTCTCTTGAACAAATCCCTGATTCGAGCAGAACCAACACCAACCAACACTTCAACAAATTCTGATCCAGCCATTTGGTAAAAAGGAACGCTGGCTTCACCAGCTATGGCCTTTGCAACTAGTGTCTGGTGACAAATTATTGCGTAAATCATTTTGTAAACTTTCAATTAGAATTAGTATAGATAATAGAGAAATCCAGCCAAACCTTGCCACATCCAGGAGGGCCCTCGAGAAGAACTCCATGCGGAGGCTTTATCCCCATTTTATCAAATAGTTCAGGATTCTTAAGGTACCTGACCAACTTATAACGACACCAAAATGATCAGAAAAAAGAAAAGGTAGGAATACAGGAATTATGATGCCTCTGTAGACACTTCTTGTAAATGCCAGCATCAGAAATGCAAGTATATAGACATCATAATATAACAAATATATGGCAACACATTTGTCAGTGGCAAACAAGTCACCCAAGAAAATGGTAGATCGTCTCACAATTAAGAACATTGAAGAAGTTTTGATTATACAGTAACGTTAAAAAGTAAGTGTGATCACCAGAAATTGTCCCAAATGCGGTTACTTCAGAAAAAATTTATATGTATTTCATTTTTAAGTTGTTCCCGGAAAAGCTCTCGCTTAAAAACAAACAAAAAACAAGAGCAAAACTAATTGCATTTTTGCTAAGGTACAAAATTGCACAGGGCACTTCATGTAATGTAATATGATACCTCTTGAAGCTCCTCGACAGCTTCCTCAATCCCTGCTACATCACTAAATAATACTCCAGTTGAACCCTGAAGAGAGGTAAGTACATTATACATGGATAAGATCATTATACAAGACAAATTTGGAAAGCTTAAAAGACAGATACAGGGAGATAATAAGGAGTTGAACTAACATCAACACGAGCTTGTGGCTTTGACTGAGAAAATTCAATGCCTTGCCATATATCCTACATGCAGAAGAAAAGTTGAGTGAACTGCTTGTGAAATATTAATTGTGAGCCTGCCATAAGAAGAAAAAGGAACCGATGCTCACCCATTTTCTAAAATTTTTAGGTCTTCTAGAAAGTGTAAAACGGACAAGTAGCACCATTGTTAAAAAGACCAACATGATTGGTTTTAGCATTTCAATACTGGCAGACACTCCACCAAAAGTGTAAACTTCATACAATTTTGACGTAATTCCTCCATCACCAAAGAAATCAGCAAGATTTTCCCAAACCTTTTCCAAAATTCCAAAGATGAGACCCAAAAATAGATTGATAAATGGTTTTGTCACCGGCCAGATGACATAGACAGCCGTTGCAAAGACAAAGCTAGTGACAGCAAATACTGCAGAAGCCAAAAACCCACCAACAACAACTGCAGCTGCAGCCATTGCCGCAGTTAACACTCCAAGTTCAACCATCACTCTGCTTGATATGTTTGATGCTATGGGATGAGGATACTCTGGTAATTTTCCTACAAAGGACTGCACAGGAAGTTCAAGCAGTCAGAAAGGAAAGAGTAAAAGGAGAAAAGAAATAAAATGACAACAAATTCTAACCAAAAGTATTCTTCTCGTACCCCAGATGTGGAAAACTATAAAATAATTTCACCTGCCATGAGCATTTCAGAACTCAATTTAAAACAATTAACTAAGCCAACTAATTAGGGAACTTGCACAATCAATCTCATAGTAAATTGATTTTGTTTTATATGGCCTTCTCGCATCTATCAAACTACATGTAACTTAATTGCCTGCTACAATTTTGGCCAAAATACCACGAATATTGTAGAGGTTGTTCTCGATTTCACGATTTGCCTTGCAGAAGTGTAATAAATAATCATGCAGTATGTTGTAGAATTAGATCAAGAACCCAACACACAAGAAAAAATAAAATTGACAGAAAGAAAGAGCGCACAAATTTATGTGGTTCGGCCACTAGAAGGATCTACATCCACGGTAGAAACCACTATGATCAACGCTTGTTCAGTTGTCCTTATCTGCTCTTCTGTCCTTGTTTTCAACTATTAGTTTTTTTCTCAAATAAATCAAATATAAAACATCATATTTGTGAGATGGTGTCACTATATCCATCTAAGGTAACCACAAAGACAAGCTGTGGAACTTCTGAATGTTAAAGGTTGACGACTTATAATTGGTTACTGGGAATAACACTTGATAAAGCCGCTTCACTGGTAACAAGTGACTGAAGAAATTGACTTGTTAATCAGAGGGTATAAAAGGGTGGAGTGACTGACTGCAGACTAAAAGAGAGTGCCCAAAAGGTGTATCCGTATAACCGTGAGAAGTCATCATCCAGAGGAAGCTGAAGCACTACAAGAAAGTTTAAGAGAGTTTCTTCGTGAGAGTTTATAGAAGGAGATATAAGAGTGAACTTTGTGAGGAATGAGTGCTTGTAAATCTTGAACGTTGATCATAGTGGTTCTCGCACTTTTCTCCGAATGAAAGCAATGAAATTGAGCAAGATACTTGCATACTTTTCTCAAATCAAATTTTTTCCATTCCGCAATCCTCATTTTCAGATGGATGGCTTCATTAACTTGGTTTCTTATACTCGTCACAACAGCATCTGTCTCAATTAGCATACTTTTTGACACTTTCATGAATACATGGAAAAATGCAAATACAAAAAACAAATAAGAAAAAGAATTCATACCATCATTTGCCTCTCTATTTCGTTGCGAGGTCCCTCGTATGTCTCCAAAAGATCTTTCACTTGGTCTAGGCCAAGTCTCATAGTCCTATTATTACAATTCAAGAGAAAGTCAACCAAACTTTAGTCTATACATACTATCAATAAAAAAGTGCCAACAATATTTCATGTGACCAAAATACAGACCAGTTAGTTCTATGCAACCTCTTTTCCCCTGGAATTTCTTTCAAATCAACAACAAAATCCCGATACTCATCATTACCATAAGAAACACGGCCCTCCTTATAAGTCACCAACTTTACCTTATCACTCTGACTGTACTTCTGAAAATCTTCATAGCTCATTTTAGGCAACTCTTTTACTTTCTTATCGAACTCTTCTTCTTCAGACAAATTGGCCCCAAATACTTGTTCTGGAACATAAAGCTTCCCCTTGTACTCCCTCAACAAATCCTTCAAATAAACCTCTCCATGAGGGTTTGCTAAATCACTGCCCATGCCACTCTCTTTATCACTTTGCCCTACCAGAGACTTCAAATTTAATATCCTCAGTATCTTCACAAACCTATCATTAAAACCTTTTCTACTCAGACTCTCCTTCTCTTTCAATGTATACAATCTATCACCAATCAAGTATTTGGGTTCAATTTGGCTAGGGTTTTCCTTCAAAACCCTAGTTACGAAATCATCCTTCTCAGCATCGTATTTCACTGAAGGACTCGAATCTGAACCAGCTCTCCGGGAAAACACTCTTGGATTGGTACAAAAGTGCTGTCTTTCGCGACGTCTGATTGAATACATAAATTTTGTTTGTGTTCTTTGAAATGGGAATATCCCAGGGAAATTATTTAAAGCTGTAGCAGTGCCCATTGAAGCCGAATTCATGATTTTTTTCCCCAGCTAAAAAAAATTGAGCTCGATCAAACTGCGGATTTCACTGAAATCAAAACTTGGCATCCCACTAAACTCGGAATCGAACTGAAAATAGTCGTAAATGTTAACTAAGAAAACCGGAACAGCGCCTGACTGATACCATGAAACGGAATTTGGAGTGATCTTGCACCGTGGGGTGAATGGGATAACATGAGAAAGGAAGAACTAGAGATCGTTAGATTAAATAGCGATTTTGTCTCTTTTCGCAAGATTGCGCTTTTGCCATATCGTTTATTAAATTTTTTTTTAACCACCATTAAGAGAGGTGTGTTTGTTCTATATTTTTAATATTATTTTATAAAATTTATAAGTATTCAAATTACATTTTTATATACTAGATAAAATTTTAACAGTATTCATTATAAATGTTTTAAAAAAATAAAAAAAACATGTGTTATTCAAACCTGATTTTTAAAAATTCTACAAAATCTATAAATATTCAAATTGTCAATATATTTTTAATAACTCCATGAAATTCTATTAATACAAAAATTAAAATTTAAAGAACAATTATAAAATGTCAAAAAAAAAATTAACACTATATTTAGTAATATTTATCACGCTGCATTAAAAAATATAATATTTTATTGAATCATAAATTTGAAAAAATTATTATTTTTAATAAATACAATTAATTTTTATTAATTATTATATGAGCTTTAGTGTTTAATATTCTCTATTATTTTAGTTAATTTATATCTTAATTTTGATTAAAACTCAAATATTTATTTGAAATGAAACTTTTAATTTTGATTATTTATTAATATTGAAATTTTTTGTTATGTATTTTTACGAAATATTAGTTAATTAAATAAATTATAATAAATCTAGTATTGACTTATTTATTATATTTTATTATTTAAATCAATAAAAAAATAATATTTATATTCATATATATAAAAATATTTTAAATAAATAGAAATTATTCATATTCAATTATTAGTTAAAAAAATCACAATAACAAATTACGAAATTCATACAGTTCTATGGAAAAGGTTTACAAATGTTTACGAAGATAATACAAAATAAATCTACAAGACTATGTGAAATTTTTAAAATATATAACATTCTCCCAAAGGTAAAAACTTGTGTGAGACGGTCTCACGGGTCGAATTTGTGAGACGGATCTCTTATTTGGTTCATCCATGAAAAAATATATTTTTTTATGCTAAAAATATTACTTTTTATTGTGAATATGGGTAGGATTGATCCGTCTCACTCATTCAATGACTATGACAAATGTCAACCATAGGAACATTGAATAACGCCAACCATAACCCTGTACAAGCTGACCAAATGGATAGGGCAGTAGCAGCTCTAACAAACAGAGTTATTTTATATACATTTATTTGGCTTCAAGTTCAACTACTTAATTTTGAGACGAATTTTTTTTTTACAAAATATAAAATTTTATGTTCGTTATCTTGATTTTGATGATAACAAAATTTGTTATTATATTTTTAATATATTTACTCACAAGTAAAATTGCAAACACAAGAAGAAAACTGAAACTGAATTTAGCCGAAACTGAATTTCTGACGAGCTTCTGTGTTTTAATGATATATCTCAGCTGGATGATTTAAATGACAATCCGCCAACTTATTGATCAGAAAACTCAATTTGAAACAAGTCGTAATTCACGTCAGTTGGGCAAAATCAGATGTCATCTAGGTTAAACCGATCGTTGAATGACCAAACTGACTGCACGAAAATAACAATCAGTTTGGTATGAGCAGTTGCAGAATTTTTGTCATATCTCTCAGCTCGGTTATTGGAATGAAGCGGTTCAGTATATACTGGAAAGATAATACGATGATCTACAAATTATCTTCAAGAGTCAAAGTATGAATCGAAGCTTAAGATGTTGATAAATAACGATGAAACTACTGATTTTTCACAAACTGAAATCAGCCACCAGTTGAGCGGTTGATCGGTTGAACTGCTGATCGGTAGCACTGAACCAGTTGACCAGTTTAGGCTCGGGAAAATGTCCAGAAAGGCGAATTTGACCGTTGCAATTTCAGAAACAGTACAGAAACTTTTCAAACGGTCATATTCTTATATCTAACGTATATATAATTGTTGGGTCATATTGTAGTAGCCCGAGTTCCAGATTGGGTAATTAACGGATTAATGGTGATTAAGAAGGTTTAATGTGTAATTTTGACCGTGGTCATAATCGGACGGACCGAAGATGGTTCGGTAGCACCGAAGAGTTCGGACGATCCGAAGTGGGTTCGGTGGATCCGATCATGAGGTGTCAAGAGTTGATCGACACGTGGGAGTTCGGACGTTCCGAAGTGTAGGTTCGGTGGATCCGATCATGAGGTGTCAAGAGCTGATGGACACGTGGTAGTTCGGACGTTCCGAAGTGTAGGTTCGGTGGATCCGATCGTGAGGTGTCAAGAGCTGATGGACACGTAGGAGTTCGGACGTTCCGAAGTGGGTTCGGTGGATCCGAACATAGCCTATAAATAGTGCTCGGATTTCCTCATTTTGTATTGACAATCCTTGAGTTGTGTCTCATATTTGAGAGATTTGGAAGGTTTCTAGGGTTAGTTGCCGGTCGAGCGATAGCCAAGAGCTGCCAGGATTGGTAGTGTAGCGACGCCTGAGTTACGAGGCAATCGACATCAAAGGGTTGTCGACGGACGAAGGTAAACCCTAAACCTTTGGTAGTACTAGGGAGTACTGGTTTTGCTAGTTGAGCATGGTAGTATTGTTCATTGGGTGCTTTTGATGCGTAGGCTTGTTCTAGACCTGATTAGCGGTGCTGCGTAAGGCTAGGCTTGCTGTGATAGAGGTACGAAAGTACTATCCGAGATATCCTGGTTGAGTATACATTCTTATATGTGTTGCATGATTATGTGGTGCATTGATATATGTCATATGATGCATGCTATTATGTCACGTTTATTACTGCACGTTGCATTTCATGTTGAGCCGTATCTTCTTCGAGATAGCCTTTACTGTTGAGCTGTATCTCTTTCGAGATAAGCTATATCTTGTGGGGCCGCTCAGCCCTGTCTTGTCTTGTGGACGCATGGACACCGAGAGTACACAGTGGCCGACGGGTCGGGAGGGCTTCGGTGATCCGGGACATTTTAGGTCCACGTCTGTTCTTGCAGTGGATGCAGTGACCCAGAGGTTGGACCGCGCGGCACTATCCACTTGGCGCCTCTAGACTGAGCATTTTGAGATCTTTTGTGACTCCTGTTTCTTGACTACCCTGGTATCATATCATAGCATGTGCATTTCATATAGGTTTGTATACTCATGCTTTTGTACTGGGCGTTCTTATCGCTCACGTCCTCGGTTTTTGTTTATCTTGGACACCCCATTCCCACGGGGCAGGCCTCAGGTTGGGCAGCTCGGGAAGAGCAGGAGGAGGACAGTGAGTATCTGGTTGGTTTAGTTTTCAGTACTATTCTATTTCGATATGGTTGTACCGAATATACTTTGAGTTCTTCTGATTTCGATTGGGTTGTATAACTATCATTTGTTGGTATTTCCGCTGTTATCTCTGATTTTTATTAATTAAGTTAAGTTGCATGCTTAGTTCTTGATTAGTAGGTGATTCTGGAACGGGTCACTACATTTATGGTATCAGAGCATGCTTACGATTTTGGGATATAGATTCTGTTTTGGGATTTTTCGTGGACCATTTTACCATTTTCCCTATTCTATCTTGTAGCGATGGCTGACCACTTTGGTGATGAGAGTAGTCAGGGGAGTGTAGGTCGTTGGGGTGACCAGGACGATCGTAGACGTCATTCTTTCCGTTTCTACTCCGATGGGTCATTCGGTGTTAGCTAAGCGTCTAGTGATGGGTTGTCCTTTAGATTTTGAGGGTAACGATGTTGTTATTTTCGTTTTGTTCATCCTCTAAACTTGATTTCGAGGACGAAATCGTTTTAAGGGGGGGAGAATGTAGTAGCCCGAGTTCCAGATTGGGTAATTAACGGATTAATGGTGATTAAGAAGGTTTAATGTGTAATTTTGACCGTGGTCATAATCGGACGGACCGAAGATGGTTCGGTAGCACCGAAGAGTTCGGACGATCCGAAGTGGGTTCGGTGGATCCGATCATGAGGTGTCAAGAGTTGATCGACACGTGGGAGTTCGGACGTTCCGAAGTGTAGGTTCGGTGGATCCGATCATGAGGTGTCAAGAGCTGATGGACACGTGGTAGTTCGGACGTTCCGAAGTGTAGGTTCGGTGGATCCGATCGTGAGGTGTCAAGAGCTGATGGACACGTAGGAGTTCGGACGTTCCGAAGTGGGTTCGGTGGATCCGAACATAGCCTATAAATAGTGCTCGGATTTCCTCATTTTGTATTGACAATCCTTGAGTTGTGTCTCATATTTGAGAGATTTGGAAGGTTTCTAGGGTTAGTTGCCGGTCGAGCGATAGCCAAGAGCTGCCAGGATTGGTAGTGTAGCGACGCCTGAGTTACGAGGCAATCGACATCAAAGGGTTGTCGACGGACGAAGGTAAACCCTAAACCTTTGGTAGTACTAGGGAGTACTGGTTTTGCTAGTTGAGCATGGTAGTATTGTTCATTGGGTGCTTTTGATGCGTAGGCTTGTTCTAGACCTGATTAGCGGTGCTGCGTAAGGCTAGGCTTGCTGTGATAGAGGTACGAAAATACTATCCGAGATATCCTGGTTGAGTATACATTCTTATATGTGTTGCATGATTATGTGGTGCATTGATATATGTCATATGATGCATGCTATTATGTCACGTTTATTACTGCACGTTGCATTTCATGTTGAGCCGTATCTTCTTCGAGATAGCCTTTACTGTTGAGCTGTATCTCTTTCGAGATAAGCTATATCTTGTGGGGCCGCTCAGCCCTGTCTTGTCTTGTGGACGCATGGACACCGAGAGTACACAGTGGCCGACGGGTCGGGAGGGCTTCGGTGATCCGGGACATTTTAGGTCCACGTCTGTTCTTGCAGTGGATGCAGTGACCCAGAGGTTGGACCGCGCGGCACTATCCACTTGGCGCCTCTAGACTGAGCATTTTGAGATCTTTTGTGACTCCTGTTTCTTGACTACCCTGGTATCATATCATAGCATGTGCATTTCATATAGGTTTGTATACTCATGCTTTTGTACTGGGCGTTCTTATCGCTCACGTCCTCGGTTTTTGTTTATCTTGGACACCCCATTCCCACGGGGCATGCCTCAGGTTGGGCAGCTCGGGAAGAGCAGGAGGAGGACAGTGAGTATCTGGTTGGTTTAGTTTTCAGTACTATTCTATTTCGATATGGTTGTACCGAATATACTTTGAGTTCTTCTGATTTCGATTGGGTTGTATAACTATCATTTGTTGGTATTTCCGCTGTTATCTCTGATTTTTATTAATTAAGTTAAGTTGCATGCTTAGTTCTTGATTAGTAGGTGATTCTGGAACGGGTCACTACACATATAAATACAACATCTTGAATATCAAACAAGAGTCTTTTAAGGGGATTAAAAGTATGGCAGTTAACATGAAGAAATATGTTAGTTGAGAGCACAAGCTCTTGTGTAAGGATACATTTGAGATATACGCTGTAAAGGATAAATTTCTCACACAACCACTCACATATATACAAGATAGTTGAACTTCAAAGTTTAGTTGAATGAATCTTCACACAAAGAAATGAAAGATTGTGTTTGTAGTATTGACATAAAAGACGTTAAACATTA
This sequence comes from Primulina eburnea, assembly GCF_022965805.1. Lineage (NCBI taxonomy): Eukaryota > Viridiplantae > Streptophyta > Magnoliopsida > Lamiales > Gesneriaceae > Primulina > Primulina eburnea. The sequence goes on along the minus strand of NC_133106.1, from coordinate 33,893,097 downwards.
CACGGGTTGTGAGGTTGCGGCCTACAATCGTGAGTGTGATAGAAGTTTCAATTAGGCAAGATATAAATCCTAAGTTGAAATGAGTTTGTACAAAGTGTTGTATAAAGTATTCTAGTGGATCATTCTCAAGAGGAAGAAAGGATGACGTAGGAGTTGTTAATCTCCGAACATCCATAAAAAATTCGGTACTATTTATTTATTACGTTTAATTATCATTTTCATTGTTTTTAAAGATGCATAGTTGAAGTATTTTATGTGTTCTTCAAATACCAAAACATTGCATACCAAGTGTTTGATAAAATGTTTCGACCAAAATATTTGTACTCATTCAACTTGCATGTTTTACAAAATGTTTAATCGGTTTCTACGAATGATTATTTTCAGTGTTTTCTGCTTGATTTGAAAACCATACACTGATTTAATTCATCAGTGTTCTATATTTCAAGAATCAAGCTATTGTAGCTCAACGATGATCCCTTAATCGATAATGTCACTTCAAATATTTGAACTTCTCTTCATTTTCATGAATACTTGGGTTTAAAGGTGGCTTCTTGGTGACTTGCGTGGACACACTTTAGAAATAGGTAATCAAAGTTTATCGAGAAAATAATTACTAGCGAAGCAAAAACATATACTTGTATAAATTGTATTGATTAAAATATTATTAAAATCAATAATCAATAATATTTTAACCAAGTATTTGACTATAAGGTTAAGAACAGGAAGGGAGAACCCGTCTCTCTCAAATTTTTTAATTTTATCGACCCAATTTTTTTTTTTTAAAATTTTTTACCCCACCAACTTCTATTTTCTGGTTCAATCCGTAGTTGAGGGATGAGAACGTTATAATTGAGTTTTGAACTTAAATATTTGTATCAAACTTAAAACTTTTATGTCAAATGAATTAGAAGTAATCGGCGAGAACACACAGTTTTTTATTCATCAGTTCTATGCAATTAACTTTTAACATAATTAGAACTAATAATATTAAATGTTATTAACATAGTTGTAAGCAGGAAATTTGACAGTTTTAAGCAGGCACCAGCATAACACAAGCAATACATTGTTTTAAACAGCAAATTCGACAGTTTCAAACTTCAACATTAGAATATTGAATAGAATAAATGAACAATGTCGGGAGGATGCTAAAAGTCAGATTAATAATTGAATAAACAAGTACTAAATTAAATATTTAAATCAGAAAAAGAACATAAAGAATCTTTTATAAAGAATGAACGTGTCACTCTGGCTAGCACCTTCGCCAGAACAAGTACAAGTGAACTGGTAAATCTACTTAATTCATCTTTCTCGTGTCTCCTTCCGTTGAGTGAAAAATACACAAAAACATGTATTACTTGAGCTTACGAGATTTTTATTGAATCCAAGATCATATCGCGAAGGCGTGGTTGATATGTGGACACTCGTTTTAATTTTTTTATGGACACATTTATTTTTTCTTTTATCAATATTGGAATGTTTTTAGCTGCAATATGGTTAATGTTTTAATACACGTATATTATTTACGTGGGTGATATTTGTTCTATGTATGTGTGTATTAATTATTAAGCATATTTTTAACGAACAAGCACCATTTACATCAGGTAGATTTCATTTAAATTTTCTTTGAAAATTTTGGCCTTCTCAAGTTTCTTGTTGTTTTTGGGTCCTGCACATGAAGTTGCAAGAATAGATTCTGTACCGAACAATTTTTCTTTCGTTTGTTGATGGAGTCAAAGCTTTAATTCCCATATTTCTAGCCCATGTTTGATCCTCGAGAATTCTAGGATATTCAAGTTGTTAATCTTCAAGCTCTGGGATAGTAAAATTCAAGGATTTGAAAAAACTAAAAGATTAACTGGTAACTGTATATCGCGACCAGATGGCTGGAAAATGACCGTAAACAACAGATTAGGACGATAAATTCAAGAGATTAGTGGCATGGATTGGCTGCAGATCTGATATTATTGGGAAAAAGATTTTAAAGTATACGCTCGGTGTTGCGTTGCATCATCACCATCGCATATACCTGTCAGCTTTTATATACATTTTGTAAAGATTCATCATTTGTAGTTTATTTCATAGAAACCGAAGAGAAAAATTTGTGGGTTTTTTAGATTTTTAACCTCACCTCTTCTTCGTCAGTTCTTAAATGAATTCGATCAGTGTTCACCCCTTTACCATGATCAATCAATCACCATATGCTAGTTGTTAACAGTTGTAAGTGCTGCAGTTTGCATTGTAAATCTTGGACTAGATTATCATGCGTTCCCTTGCCAGATGCTTTTGCTCCTCAAAAGCTAAACATCCACCAAAATTTGAGGAACATGCCATACTTGCTTCTGAGACTACATGTGAGTTGAAACTGAACTACAATCTTGCAGTTGAATCTTCAACTATTTTTTCTGTAGACTTACGGGGTTCGTAATTGAGTGTCTGAAACACTTTTTGTTTTGATTTAATTTGCAGTTAATGTGAATGAAGTTGAGGCTCTGTACATCCTGTTTGAGCAATTAAGTAGTTCTGCAATTGATGATGGTTTCATTCACAAGGTACTTTCAGTTTAAGGGAAAATCAAATGATATCAACAACCGAATCTCAAATACCATTGGGTGCGTCCTGTCTTATTAATAAGCCTGGGGTGAGTGAGTTGAGCCAGTTGTGAGTAGTAAAATAACTGCTGGGTTATAGTTTGAGAAACTCGAACCATTTTCGAGCCGGAACATGACCACATGTAGTTCAATCTTGACTTTATTGCATGAAGGACCAGTTTTAACAGCTGGCCTGTATAACATCAGTCAACTTGGTTATCCACTTATCCGTGAAGAACTTAATGGAAAAGCTCGAGTAAATTGATATACATGCGAGTAGAGTTGGAGTCTTTACTACCCAATTACCCGAGTGGTCAAATCACTTATTAAGTTGGCTTCCACACACCAAATTGTGCGTTTGATACCATGTCAAAAGTTGTGGCCAACTGTAATGTAGAGTAATTCTGCCATCACTATTGTAAGTGAGCTCACAGGACAGCATAGAACACATTTTATTCTATCACTGCTCACTCCATATTTATTTTAGATATAGAATATTGAGATGGTTGGTGTGTTTTGGTTTCAGGAAGACTTCTTGCTTGCACTTTTCAACTGCAGCAGCGAGCAGAATCTCCTTTCAGAAAGGGTACGTACATTTCCCAGTTATCAGCCACTGAGTTCAAGAGTTCGTGCAGTTGTCAACAAATTTCAAACTAGGATAAAATTTTATTCAATCGCCTTTGCAGCTATTTGATTTGTTTGATGTAAAGCGAAATGGGGTGATAGAATTCGGAGAATTCGTTCGGGCATTGCACATCTTCCACCCTGATGCTCCGGAAACAGAAAAAATTGCCTGTAAGCCAATAATATAGCTATTTCTATGATATTTTGTTCTGTAGATAGAAAGTATCTGTGATTTTAGTACGTTATTTATGCTACTTTCATTTATAATTACGTAAATATTGTTTGGCCAAGACATCGATCCAATCCTCTTGATGAAAGATAATTGCCTTTACAGTTGCATTCAGGCTGTATGACCTTAGACATACTGGTTATATTGAAAGGGAAGGGGTGAGTAAATAAATACCTTCTCAATATTCATTCATCTAATGCGTGTTCCAATGACTTTTTTAATCGGCTTTTCGCGTGTTCTTCAGTTGAAAGAAATGGTTCTGGCTACTCTGAGGGAGCTAGACCTGTCTCTTTCAAATGATGATGTGGAAGCAATGGTGGACAAGGTATTAAATCGCCTATCGATTTTACTCGAAACATGCAATCTATTAACTTTGTAATGGTTTATCGGGGCAGGCTCTGCAGGAGGCAGATTTAAAAGGTGATGGGAAGATAGATGAAGAAGAATGGAAGGATTTGGTTGCTAAGAATCCTTCTCTTCTAAAGAACATGACTCTTCCATACCTGAGGTTTGTCAATAACGAAGAGTTTTGATAAGTATTTTAGGCCGAGTGTTAACAGTTTTTGTGTTTTACGTGTCAAATGTTTTAAAAAATGATTGAAATCAAATATTTAATGATGTACACGAAATTCTTTTGCTTTTACATAGTATGTTGGATACATATCACACCAAGTGAGTGTGTTGCACTTTGGTTACATCGAACAAACATTCCAAATTTTGTCGGAAGTTTTCGATCAGTCACAGGTTAACGAATGCATGCAATGTATATATAAATTGGATGATGATATCTAATGGGTTGGATCAAATTCCAGGGAAATTACACTGGCATTTCCACACTTTGTGATGGAAAGTGAAGTTCCTGATTCAGAACTTGTCTGCTGAAATTGGAAGATCGGGAGGAAACACACATGTTTGGTCAATGGTGTGTTAATTGTTGAAGAAGTATCTAAAAACAAGTGTAAAAACGTATTGTGGTCGTATTTCGACCTTTTTTTTAATGTCTATTGGGGTATTTTATTTGACATTTTTAACAAGTGTAACCACATATTTACTGCCCTCACAGCATATTTTGGGGGAAAATACACTGAAATCTGTAAATTGATTATTAGTTTAAGTGAGAGATGTAGTTTAAATCATGGGAAGGTTAAGGAAAATCGGATGATAACTTTAGAAGCTAAAATGGATTGATCCAAAGTTTCTCTTTGACCCAATTACAGCCGCATTTTAGGCTAGAAAACAAACTTGGAAAAAAATATGTGGTTTAGTTTATTAAAAGAGTAAAAAGGTTTGTCATATGCCCAAAAAAACACGTGATGATTCAGAAACTAAATAAAATATTACCTTCAATCTCTTCGCTCATAATTTGGTGGAAAAAATATTTTTATTTTTATTTTTATTTTTTCTCGCTAGTAATGGAGAGGTCCAACGGCTCCAAAATCATGTACGAATGACAATATTTTATAATAAAATGTGTCACGGAAACAAGACTTTTTTTAAAAAACAATAACAAAAAATTGATTTATAATATGTCAAAAGATATATTCTTAATATTTTATTATATGCTAGTGAATTCACTGACGCATCACGTATTTGTATATTGTTTTTATATAATTTATTTCATTTATATCTAAATGAACATTAAAATATAATTATAAAAAATAGTAAGACACTACCAGTATCATATTGATAAATGAATTAAAAAAATAAATATATAAAAAAAAAACTTAAGTTAAAATAGAATATCAGAAAATAAAGACTCTATTTACTGAACTATGGTAAATTACATCAAAATTTTGAGCTTTTATATATATATATATATATATATATATATAAAATATAGATGAATCAAAAAGTTAAAAGTACAAGGTTTTGAATATTTACTCGTTTTCATATATATATATATATATATATATATATATATATATATTATTATTCCCATGAATTATTTTTTCCAAAGATCTTTTTATTTTATAAAGAAGACGCTCAAAGACGACGAAGACTCAATAGAGAATTCGGGTCACTGGGACATGAACGATCGATGCTGTCATCATCTACGGTACGAAATTACATCACCAGTAGTAGTGCTCCAAATCACTTTCCTGTTCTCCAACAGTGACACCCATGAATTCCACACCTGATAAATGGAGTGAGATGGAAAGTTCTCTCTGATCCATTATAGTCTTGATCGCAGCTGTTAGTAAGATGGAACCGGAGAACCCACCTGCAGCTCCCCCGTCTGCACGCTTTGAACGGTGCCTTCCATGCCCCTGCAACGGCGGAAGCTGCCGCCTTTTAACCTCCACCCAGAAACATCTGGGTCGCCAATACTATAAATGTCCTCGGCAGCAATTAGTACTCCACTTATTCCTTTTCTTCTCACATGTCCTTTCGTGGGCTTTTAATCTTGATTTTCTTCATGTTGCTGCAAATTTTTTAGAAATGTGAATTCTTCAAGTGGGCCGATTTGGTAGAGCCACATGAGCTCATTAACGTGCCGTACTGTGGCGGCTGTATGGCCGGCGTTTGCCGCTTCACTAAGGTGACGACTGGACCTAATGCCGGTAGAATTTTGTTCATGTGCCGCGTAAAGGAGGTAAGAGTTTTTCATCTTTCTTCTTTTTTCACTAAATACCAAAACATGGCTTTGTTTGAGGTTGCATAGATTCCTTTTTCGTGTATTTGCTTTGATCAGTCATTATATATTTATTTATGGTAAACTTGATAGCAATTAGACAGACACAAGCGAATTACATGGGTTACTTGTAAAGTTCACGCATAATTTGATTTTATTTTAATATTAGTCATAAATTTGTTATGTACGTTCGGTGTCATCGTTTGCCGGAGTGGCTCTTGCACTTGGACAAATTGTTCTCGCACTTACAAGAGTTCAGTAACTAAGATATGAAAAAGTTTACATTTTTCATGCACTTCAAGATGAAGATCACACTTAAGGCATCTGATGGGAACTGAGCGCAGGTGGTTAGCTGGGCGATCATCTCCCATCACCTTGTGGAAAATAAAATAGTACTTTTTTGGAAATGTTTGTTTTTCACCAAAATGCAAAATGTCGGCTAAAATAGTACTTCTTTGGAAATGTTTGTTTTTTGAGTTCTTAATTTAGCAGCTTGGTTCAAGTAATTTTAATTTTTCAGTGGTGATATCAATATGATATGACTGCGACTGGTGTAAGGAAATGATTAACAATATGGCCAAAGTCCATGGAGGTGTATCCCTTTTTGGCAGAGTGAGGAAACATACTCATGTAGGAAATGGGAGTTAAAGACGATGTTTTGTGTAGTTTTTATTTCGAACTATGCAGTCGCAGTCCAGTGTTTCATGCTTTTTGGTATGCGAGACTGATTATCCTAGAAATATTTTTACTGAATCCTCCACAGGGACAAGGGTCTTGTGGGTTTCAAGTTTGGCAGGACGAGCTACACGAAAATGCAACTCCGTTTGTCAGCTGTGATAACACTGGCCCTGTAACTGCTGATATGGTCATGGATTTCAACCTGATAAGTGACGACGAGCCCGATAATGAGTCAAATTTGAACGACACTTCAATAAATATGAATAGCCCATGTCCCGATGTGACGACGATTGGGAAGATGGAGCAAAGGAATTGTCAAGAAGAAAGATCAGATGATGTATTGAGGACACCCTCCAAAGAATCTACAGCTGGAGATAAAAAAAGTAACGAATCCAACCTTGGTTCTTTGTTGAGTTTATGGCAACAGTTAATGCAACGGAGGCAGTATGATAAATAGTTGAGGAAAAGATTGTAGCCTTTAGAATTTTAGAGTTATGTGCTTCACCTTCGTTTCTTTTTTAAAGGAAAGAAAATCATTTTCACCGTTATATCTAATTAAAATCGGCTTCTATTTTTTCAGAAAACAATTAAAAGAGTCGTACTTAATAAAGTATAATCCCAAGTTAAGTGCTTCTGTATCTTCTATCAGCTCTTCTCTTTATCATGCAGGCTTCTCCCCTCTGTTACATCCCATTTCTGAGTCAAATGAAGAATTTTCAGTAAACGAAGGTTACAGCCCTTCCCAATTCACTCCAGAATGCAATTCTGAGCTCTCATGCTCTAGAACTACCCAAGTTGCTGTTAATGCACCATCACGTGCAGAACTTTTCTCTGAAACCACACCCAACAACGTTATGACAGAAGCAATTTCCAAGTCATTCACGCTGGCAGCTGAGCACCTTCAGAACGACCTCATAACTCGTCTGGAGGTGATGGATTTCAAAGACCATGAAGCCATGACTCATGCATCAGAAGCCACTTTTGCTGCTCTAAATCGCCTGTTTCATGATTACCAACCTTTGAAGGAACGTGTGAACGAGCTTATACATTCTGCAGTTTCATTAGCTGAGATTGAAAAATCCATTCCCGGCGAAGATTCTTATCAATGTTTAATGGATCATTGTCATCGCGAAAGAATAAAGCTAGGCGAGATTGATAAAGCACATGCTAAAGTTGTGGGTAGTGTTGATAAAAAGGGGAAGCGTTTGATAGCTTTGCAGGAGGAACTTTCTTCAATGAAGGAGTGGATTTCCCGGGCTGAGGCCGAAATAATGTGTTGCAAGGCGGAGTTGTGGAATATGGAGAATCAGCTGGTAGAAATATCTAACAAGAAGCTGATTTTGAAGGAAAAGTTTCTTATTGCATCTAAAGAATGGGAGGATCGTTTGAAATTCCGGGAACGAAAAGATGTTGAGAAAAGTGCTGCTAAGGCAGCATTCGACAGGGCAAGAGCATTGCTTCGAAGATGAATTCGAGCTAATTTTTTGTTTTGAATCGTTGTCGATTCTTGGAGTTTACAACTGAAATCTGGACATGTATTGAGTAGGCTTTTGATGTATCTATTATGCATGTATTTGTCTAAAACTGTTCTTTGAGCCATCTATTTGTATCCTTATCAAGATGCCTGCTTCTACCTAAAATATTACTGTGTCTGTCGAGGATTCTTCCCTGCAGTTTATTTCAAACTTCATATTATATTTCTCAGTGAACAGCCGCCAATCTTTATATATATGCTGATTCTTATTTTATTATTTTGTTTGAGTCTCTGTGTCTATTAAGTAGTTCTTCTAGTTTTATGATACTAATTAATTATTTAACATATTTTATTTGACAGTTAATACTAGTTAGGAGCTTATTTAACATGAACCAATCAATTAATCTAATGGTAGAGCGTGTTAGATTTTTAGTACCTAAGTTGTTAAATCAACTGTTATTAGTTATCTGATATATCCAGAAACTATCTTTAAAAATATAATAATAATAATAAATAACAATTATTTGAATTTAAGTCATTTTCTTCTTCTTTCTTTTTTGATTAAAGTATTTTGCTTCTTTATTTATCTCGTTCCAACAAAAGTAAATTCGTATATCCGTTACTAGTGGACGAACTTCCCTGTCTGCAAACATACTAAACTGGAATTTGGAGGCACAGATCTGATCAAGAAATGGGCAAGTCTGGTCCTCCCCACATGCCACCAAGTGGCGATGGCGGCGGCTCTAACTCCGCTTCCTGCATAGTCGCCGCCATTTTTCTTATTTTCCTAGCCGTCGCTGCATTCATCGTCTACTTCACAATTTTCAGGCCCGAAGACCCAAAACTCTCAGTCAATGCCATCCAAGTCCCCGCCTTCTCTGCCGCCAACTCCACCGTCAATTTCACTTTCTCCCAATACGTCACCATGCACAACCCCAACCGTGTCGTGTTCACCCACTACGGCAGTTCGGTGCAGCTTCTCTACACCGGAAATCAGGTAGGCTACCTGTTCATACCCGCCGGGAAGATCGAAGCAGGTGGGACTCGATACATGGCCGCCACTTTTGTCGTCAAGTCCTTTCCGCTTTCTGTTGGGCCGCAAGAAAGCGTGGTACCCACTGCGGCGGACGGCCGTAATGGGTTCCCGTTCCGGTCGAGCATGGAAGTAGAAACCAGAATTGAGATGGCGGGCAGGGTACGAATTCTGCACTTCTTCACACACCATGTGGAAGCCAGGGCCGAATGTAGGGTAGCCATTGCTGCTACCGATGGATCTGTCTTAGGTTTCAACTGTTAATGTGTGCTAGTTTTTCTTAAGAAAATATTAAATTTGACGACACTTTTGGAGTGATGTCATGGATTTTGGGATCTTATTTTCCTCAATAAATTTCGATTATAATTTAATTGATAAAAATAAAACAATATGTCAAATTTAAATTTATATATTATTTAATATATGTTAATTACACAAAATAAAATAAATTAAAATAATTTATTATTGAATCAACTTGAAATCTATCATAATTAATTATAAAACATTATATAAACAAATCAATAATTAATTTAAGATTTATGATCTCGTTTATCTGAAACTACAAAAATATATTTAAAATTCACCGTCGCAATGCAACAATATTGACGAATTCAGTAGCTGGATCTTAAAATATATACGGTAAAGGAAAAAAGGTGTATAATTTAGTCTTTTAACACAGACAAGGTGAAATTACAGTAGTGCAACTCACGTGTTGTGATTCAGTGGAGTTGGGACAGTAGGAAACCATTTTGTGCCCGCTCCTTGGGATCTGATACAAAGGGTTTGTTTTTTTTTAAAAAAAAAAAAAAAAAAAAACTGGAATCTCTAGTAAATGTATGAATATTATTTTATATATTTTATATTTAAAATGAGTAATGAATGTATTTAAATTTTAATAATGTTTTAAAAATTATTATATCAAAAATATTTATACTATTTGAAATAATGTTCAAATGAATATTATAATATTCACATTCAAATTAAATTTTTTTCATTGGTTTAGTGGAATAATTACAAAAACATATTTGAAACATTACATATTATTTTTCTATTAAATTTTAAAGAATAAATACATATTTAAAAAAATCAAGTTTTTCATTATTATATAAATGAATTTTGATTAGAAAAAGTTAATTATTTTTAGAACATGTTAAAAATATGTATAATTTTTATAATAAAGTTCTAATTAAGATACATTATAACAATATAAATTATGTATAATCAATATGTCAAAAATTCACGATTACAGCTCTTCGTACTATTATTTAAAAATTATATTTTATTTAATATTTTAGTGGGTAATGAAAACTAAATATATAAAATAACACAAAACTCAAATTTGTAATTGAAATTAAATGAAATTATATAATCAATGCAAACAATCTATATCTATATACTTATAAAAGTGTGGATGATGGGCAAAGTTTTTTGATTGTGATTTTACTACATTGCCCAAAAACTATGCATTGTTTGTATTAATTGCATGGGCATTGGTGGAAAAAATATATAAAATTTAGGGACAAATTTGGGATAATGGATTTGTAATGTATTGATTATGTATTTAATTGAGGTATTTCTTTTTTTGAACTCATTAAACACATGACATGAGGATCATAGTATTTTTATTTTTTTAATAGAAAATTGTAAAATAAGAAATTTTGAAAATAATATTACATAAAAATTGAATCGATATTCGATAATAAAAAATATATTAGAAAAATAATATTTTCTTCATACATAATTCTTACAAAAAAATATTAAAAAGAATATATATTTAACTATTATACTTATAAAAGTACAAAAAGAATAACAAAATTTTCCTTGTAAATTTTCTACCATCCCCTTAAATTGTGTGTTGTTAGATTAATTGCATGTAAATTTTTACATAATTTATGGGAAATCTATGCATTAAAAATGAATATATGTTTGATAATAAAAATATATTTTTTTTTATCTATAAACCTACGTAAGTGTAGATAATTGACAATTTTTTCAATTGTCAAAAGATAAAAATGACATCCTCATCAATACAAATCCAAAAATTCAATAAAGATATATTTGTAAATTTCTAATTGTTGTAAGTGTAAAAAGGAAATATCAATTTTTTTATTTATTCCACCTAATATATAATTAATTAGTAGCCTAATTATTCACATCATATATAATAATAGTCTAACAATTGCTAATGAATTATCACTACAATATACATTGATTGTAATAATTTATATCACTTCAAGAATAAAATGTAATTCCTAAATTAACTTTCTCAAATAATCCATCTTTATACTAAGTTTAAATATTTTATTCTTTTAATTTTCTTTCTACATGTTATTTTATTATTTTAATGCAATTTTGTAATTATATTTTAGTGTAGTTTCTAATTAAGTAATAAATTATAGTATCACATGAAGATATAAGAAAAAATAATTATATATGCAATAGTACAATAACATGATAATAATATAATAATATAATAATATGAAATTTAATACTAATATATTTTATTATTTTTTAACTAAGAATTGAAAGTAAAGAATTTAATAAATTATTTATTAGAATTTATATCAATAATTATGAATTTTAATATACTAATAATATCATAAAATCCGAATCTGATAGAAAAATTAAAATAGTTAGCTATAATAAGAAGTTTAAATATTTTAGTCGCACTTATAAATATATATATTTATATATATATAAGACAAAGTTTTTTAGTGGAATCTTTTTTACAGAGGAAGAAGGAGTGACGTAGGAGTGTTTTACATCCATAAAATTCCCTATTCACAAGTTTTTACATTTCAAACTAGGCAAAAACTTGTATGAGACGGTCTCACGGGTCGTATTTGTGAGACGGATCCCTTATTTGGATCATCCATGAAAAAGTATTACTTTTTATGCTAAGAATATTACTTTTTATTTAAATATGGGTAGGGTTGACCCGTCTCACGGATCTTATTAAGATCCGTGAGACGGTCTCACATGAGACTAACATCACGCATGGAAATAGACAAAAAAAGAGGTGCTAATGACAATGTGTAGAACTAAATCATCATTTTTCCAAGAAAATAGCTCCTTTACTGGCCATTAAATTATTGGATCGCAACTACTGCACGTTTACCTTCCCAGACGCTTTCTCTAAAGCTGCTACCATTTCCAGCACAGATGTACCCTTCCCAGTCCCCAAATTATATACCTTGCAACCTGCAGTTTTACACATTTCATCAATACTAAATCTTGAAAAGGCCACTGCTTTTTTGAAATAAAGTTAGAAAATAAAACACAATCAGTTAGCAAAAACCATCTACTGAATATTACAAAGAACCTATCAAAGGGGAAGCCTCACAAGGCATTATCCATCTCTGTCTCGATTATAATACAAAGAACTGCATTCTACATTACGTGGGATAATGTTTTAATTGGGAGTAGGAGGCTGGTCTTTATGGTCAAAAGAATAAACATCAGGGCGTATATGGAATCAAGTGCAAATATAAATTCAAATAGCTTCTATCAATTTAAACAATAAACCTGACTATTAGAGAGAGTCCCAAGGAAAAAACTAACACTACACCGTAGTAAAGAAAAAAGCTACTACTCGGAGATCCATACCTACAGAAGCGTCAGAGAGCTTGTTCAAAGCAGAAATATGGCCATCAGCTAAATCCACAACATGAATGTAATCACGTACCTGACAATATGGAAGCAAGTAAACCCAACTTAAATGTGATATCGCGTAAAATGGTGCACAGAGTTTAAATTAATTAAGTGCATTGCAGTACACAATGTTTTTAGAAGTTAACATGGCACATATATCAAAATAATCAGAACTTAAACAAGTAACAATTATTACTATCCACGAATTTGAGAACAACCCAGTGTACTCGAATATTGACATGCAGTGAATACCAAAACAGAAAACAAAGAATTAGCAAAGTATCCCAAATATAACCCCAAACAACTTACTTACCCCTGTCCCATCGTTTGTTCCATAGTCAGTTCCAAAAACTGTCAGCGCAGGTCGCCTTCCAACAGCTACTTGTTGAACGAAAGGCATGAGATTGTTTGGGATCCCTCGAGGGTCTTCACCAATATAGCCGGTGGGATGTGCACCAACTGGATTGAAGTACCTCAGCAATATGATTTTCCATGTTGAGTCAGATTGGTAAATGTCACGGCATATCTCTTCAATGAAAAGCTGGAAGAATTGTTAGTGTTAGGCGAGTTAGCTGATAAAGAAAACCATGGTTCTGTTTTTCATTTATTCTGAAGCTGAGCACTATACGATCTTTATTTTAAAAGCATTCACATCGAATTGTCTGAATAAGTCACCTTTGTCCGTCCATAAGGATTTGTAGCGCTGATGGGGAAATCTTCTGTGCATGGCACCTCTTTGGGCCAACCATATACCGTGGCTGATGATGAAAATACAAGCTGAAAAGAACATACAAGAAAACCCGGTTATGACAAGATATCAACTGGAAATGAGGAAAAATATGAAGCTGAAATATAAATCCAACAAGTACTTTTTTACATCCATTTGCAGCCATAACTTCTAGTAGAACAATGGTCCCAATAAGGTTATTGTCATAGTACAGCAGTTGAGTGGAATATTTATCGTTAAAATTTTAAGTTGTTTTAATAATCATTTTGACCCGGTTTAAGATCCAATTTTATGGATAACTATTTGATTAATAAAATTGGATTTTAAACCGGGTCAAAATGATTATTAAAACATCTTAAAATTCTAACGATAAATATTTGACTATTAATCTATCCTTATTTAATCCAGTCAATCAAACACACCCTTTCTGCACACTTTCTCCAACAGCTTTTAATCCGGCAAAGTGAATAACGGCCTCAAACCTTCAGTCAGTCAGTGCATTAGAAACAAATATGAAATCAACACTTGCTGTTTTGGAAGGACCAGATAGAAACACAAAATGCCTCAAATAATTTATTAACCACTGCGAACATAAAAAACCATCGGGGTCGTGTTTAAGGATCTAGCTCATCTGTCGATTCAAAAATCTGAATAACAATGAAATGTGATCATTATGGAAAGAACTACAAGGCAAAAGAATCTTGACACTGAATTTCTGGTTCAGTTCTCCTAATAAAAAAAAGAAAAAAAAAAGAGATACCGAACAATTCGAATCACAACTCTAAACATATTACTTTTTGTTTTTTTTTTCAGATATAAGGATGACTGCATAACATGACTTCAAGAAGACTCACTTTTCAGAAGCAAATAGCTTCTCAAGTGCCGGCTATCCCGAAGATCATTCTGCAATCATCAAATACAAAAATTATCAAAATGGACGTTAAAATTATCCTTGTCTATCCGAAATTCCATAACAAGGCAGACTGGCTAAAAATCCTACGATCTTAACACCATTCCTCTAGTTCACCCTATTCAATGTCCCATCGGAAAGTGCTTAAAAACAATTTCCACGTAAAGATATCAACATAACCCGGACATTATTTTAAAAGATGATCAACCCCATAGACCAAACCAATATTGCCAAGTATTCCACGACTAGCACAATGCACAAACAGCTAAAACACCTAACGCGCTTATATATAACAGAGATTGACTCCAACAAGGGGAATGTAGATCAACGACCAAATTCAACACCAGGACAGAGCAGAAAAATGAAATTAAGGTAGAAAAAAATATATTAAAAATTAGGAGGACAAGTACAGATTGAAAGGGGAGAAAAACCCTACGCTATAAAAATAAAAAACCGGGCCAACCGCACCCACCACCACTTTGGCTCCGTCTCTGCCATAAGAAATAGTGCCAGATACGCACATTTCATGCGCCAGTCAACTCTATTTTATATCCCTTCAAATCTATCATAACTCAAATCTCTACATCTAAACATATATAACATTCTCCACGTGAACCAAAATACCAAAAAAATCACGTAGAAACCACAGATCCAACACATGAATAAAACAAACATCATCCAAGAACATTTCCAGATCATTCCTTTCCACCAAAACTCACAAAAACCAGTAGAAATCCAAATCCAAATAAATGAAATGGAGCATAATGACAATAGCGGACCTTGTGAAAAGTGAGATTGGAGCCACGTTCAGCGGCGAGCTCTTTGACTCTGGTGATGGCAATTTCGGAAGAATTGTCCGAATTATCCACCACTACCGCCTCGTATCCTCCCAACAGTAACTGCAACACAGTGTGACTTCCTATATATCCGGCACCCCCTGTGACTAAGATCCTGGACGGCATTTTTCTTATGGATGGAAATATCAAATCCAAGAATTTAATGCGATATTGGCACACAAGACTGAGGAGTCTGGACAAGACTGAGCTTAGATCATAGACTGTGAATATATACATCGACACCACATGTGTGTGTATATTTATATATAATTTTGATATCTCGAACATTATACAATAACATCAAGATGATATTAACTAAAAATATAACTCCAAGGTTCATTTTTTAAATGTGATGAAAAATAAAAAAAATATTAATTAATAGATGATCGTCACATCATTGACGTCAACATAAAATATGCATGATAAATATACAATAATTTAAATATTGGTCGTGTTTGCTCATAATTTTATTTCTTGTTAATTTTTAGATGAGAAATTGGACATTTTGTTTGGTGGCATGTGGCAAAATTGATTTTATTTAAGGGTGAACTGGAAAATCTTGGCGAAACCTCGAGTCAAGAATCTTGAACATGGAAAGAAATATATAATTTATTATTAATCTTTGTTATCAAATGAACAATAATAGAGAAAAATATGCAAATTCCAATATTATCTTAAAAAAAATCCAATCTTTTTATTTCGTTGGAACACTTCAGTCTAGTTGGAGAAAAATATGGGACTTCCCTTCATTTTTGGCGGTTTGTCGCATATAGAGGTTCGGATTCTTCACTTTTCTTGTTTTTACAGTTTTACTTGCTTTGTTCATATTTTTCTTTCGAATAATGCTGAATACAAAAAATATTTAGTACAGATATATTTATAATAAATATATCGTGAGAATTTGTAATCAAATATTTTGTATCGAATTTTTAATGAGATTTTGATTAATGAAATTTTTGTATTGAATTTTTTGTGTCGTAAGAATTATTATACAAATTTGATTGTATATATAACATCACTCTTTTCTTTATTATCTACAAATGAATGAATATATTCATTCATTCTATCAAAGAAAAATAGATCATAAAACAATATACTAAAAAGTCTTTTCTTGTAGGGAAAAAAATGAGAAAGATTAGTTATAAAGTTTTAGTATATTTCTAAAAATAAATATTAGACAATTGCTCGACCGATTCTTCTCTATTGCGATTAGGCATCAAGATTCGAATAAGACTGAAATTCCACACGCAAAGTATTGTTAAATTCCGAGACGGCTTTATTCCTCTTTTCCGTTCTTTCAAAAATCAGGCTTTATTTCTCTGTCATCGTTAAATGTCAATGCAATATGATATTTCTAAGTCGATCATCCATTCGGTTATAAAAACAATGCGAAAAAGTACACAGTCGTTGACTTTGGAAACTCGAGAACTCCATTAACCAAGATGATCACTTACTTTCCATAACAGCAGAGTTCACAAAAGAATGCTATTCAGAAGAACTTAACAACAACAAAGAAGTATACATCATTTTAATAGCCGCTCAAGTTGCAGTCAAATTAATTTTTCCATCAAGAATCATGCACCTTTTTTGCGTTTTTCTTCACAAGGCTGCAACGTGACTGCCGCAATGGAGAATGACTTTTCCGAGTCTAAGTTGACAACCAGTGCATTTCGATCGAGAAGCCAAACACCACTTGGGTTCGTAATTCATGGGAAAACAGTACAATGCCCCCGAGTAATTGAGTGCCTATGGGTCCAAAATCTGTTCTGGAGAAACAGGTTCAGACGTAAGAAGTTTTTCAGCTTCATCGTTTGCCTCAGCTTGGAATCTCCATTTCTACATTAAAAGAAAAACAAATTGATAATGTTAGAGGGAAGAGGGCACTTTTGCTTGTTATAATATTGGTAAATAGATAATATGACTTGCCTCTTCAAGATTCTCAATCTCCATAATTTGCTTTATCTGGTCGGCGACATTTTCCTGCAGATGATAGATGGTTTGGATATTTGTCAACAGTGAGAGAATTTTAAATAATATGGTGCAGTAATTTATTAATTCGGTGCATACCACATTGCTGACGGCTTCAGCAGCAAGAACATCCGAATCCAGTTCTACTTCAATTTCTATCATTGAAGAAATCTGAAAACAAAATACCATAAAAAACTGTAAAGCGCATGCATTTTCGAGTGATTTTTTAATATTTAGATTTTTTTATGTATAACGTACTCTAGCATAGCTTTCAATCAGTTCAATTCGATTCTTGAGAGAACTTTCCAATCCTTCGCGTACCCTTTTGACTTTACTTTTTCTAGCGCTAAAAGCAGAAGGCAAAAGCTAGTTAAGCAAACAAAAATGTAGCTTCTGTAATAAAAAAGGGAAAAAAATGGTATTGACTAACTGAAGTTAAGAAGTGATACGTGAAAGATTTAGAGCTTACCGATAAGAAGGTTCTCCAACAGCATAAATTTTGTTCTCTAATTGGCACATTCGAGCGAGCATCCAAACCTTTTTACATTTATAAACTTAATAATTTCATCATAGAATCAAATGGCCATTTCAAATTCAGCATAATGACAGGATTATCGCACAAAAAAGTTTGTTGACTCTTCAAATTACCCATATAATAATAAAAAAAATTGGGTTATTATGAATTGTAAATCAAAATTCTGAAAATGATTGATGCAACAGAGTTAGTGTTAGAATGAGAATAGTACCTCATTTTCCACAGCTTGCTTCAACTCTCTAATCCGAGACTGAAGTAAATCGTACTGAGACAGAAGTTGTTGTCTAATGGCCGTTATCTCAACTGATCTTTGAGGTAGCTGGAATCACAACACATATAATAATTAATAAATATAGGACCAAGCATTTTCTGTTGATAGAAGATAACATTGCAACTCAAATATTATTATCGCATAGTAGCTCAAACTTCATATCTTCAAATATTTTGCCACATAAGACATAGTTGCTCCCAACAATGATGATAGGACCAAAGCAAACTCTTGTTTGATATGAAACTATAACAATATTTTTTAAAAATGACTAAAAGGTCTTACACCAACTCGCTACTACAATATGAACCTGCCTTGTTAAGTTGTGGAAGAACCAAACCACTAAAAGTTGCTCCAATTGCAAGTGAAGAAATTGCGGCAACTGATATCAACTGAGGCAAGCTAGGGTCTATTATTCCAGAGGCAGCATCTCCTGTGGCCAGCACCGCAAGAACAGGAAATAATATAGAGGGATTAAATATGGATGGGCCTGAATCTTTTTGTGGGGCTCTCAACAGTCGAGATTCTCGGCCATCCCTGTGATTTTTCAGGCACATAGGCTCCTCAGGGTAGAATTTCGGCACTCTTGAATTCAATTTCAATGGGCCAAATTCTCGGTAAACACTTGATGGAGCCGCTAGGGCAATTGTCACTCTTTCACCTTCCTGAGCGGGTAAATCAACTGTTTCAGTGGCAAACCTGTGAGTTCGACCCAATCCAGATGGAGTTTCCAACTGCAAAAAAGAAATAGTGTACATTATTTGGATCGAACCTTGTAATATCAACTAAAAAAAGATGATCAGAACAAAAATGTGATTATATTTAATATTAAAATATGTACCACGATGGAATGAACAGCAGCCGGAATGTTTTGCTTTAGTATCTGCAAGAATTGTAGCCCTCGTTTCCATGCAGGGACATCCATGCTGCGTTCGGTAGGAGGAGAATCCTTAGAAAAAGTGAATATCCCAGGATCAACACCATATGTATTTACATTCTGATTATTCTATTACCAACCGGAGAAAAAAATAAATAAATAAGTTTCTGTCAATTGAAAA
The DNA here is from genome assembly GCF_022965805.1 of Primulina eburnea. Taxonomy (NCBI): domain Eukaryota; kingdom Viridiplantae; phylum Streptophyta; class Magnoliopsida; order Lamiales; family Gesneriaceae; genus Primulina; species Primulina eburnea. The sequence continues at coordinate 33,873,886 of NC_133106.1, read as the reverse complement.
TTGATATACCGACTCAACAGGTTGTGGGCATGATTGATATCTCAAATTGTAAAGATGACAAGGAGAAAGTATGTAGAGGAAAACATGCTGATGAAACGAAAGAAAACAAACCAAAAAGTAACCTACCTGATTTCTTCAGATTCAATGGTGAGGATGTTTCCCGAAACCAGTTCATACTGGTAGCGGCACTTTGAACAAGACACAATCTGAAAAAATTTCGAGTGAATGTGACTACATATAGGGACAAAAAACATTTTCATTCAGTCAAAAAATAAAAGTATCTGGAGCATAAAACAAGACTCTTAACATATCGTATCATGATAAGAGATAATCACACTTGCATTACCCTATTATGTGAACTAGTTCCACAGAATAACAAGCAATTTATGCTCATTCTAAATTCTCAAGGCAAAAAGAACTACAATGTCCATTCATCTGTGACTGTAAACGAGACACAAAAAGCATTGGGGTGAAGTTCTTTTGGAAGGTAATTGCCAAAATATTTATATCAATCATACGGTAAAAGCCCATAAAGGGAAGGCTATATGCTGGAAATCAGTATAGATAAAAATTATTTCAATGGTACGGTACAACCAATCTTTATTCAACATATTCAATAAACTTAGATACTTTAGAGTACCGATTCACGTCTGACTTATCGGTGAATTGAATCATAAAGTATCTAAATTACGTCAGGAATTGAAGGACAAGCAACCAGACAAAACTGGCAAATTAGCAAATTAGGATCATACAGTTCAATAAAGACCATTATTTTGCTAAACAGTAGCACAATCATCATCTTGATCCATTATATTGTTGATGTAGCCATAGAAATTAAAGAAATGCAATAAAAACTTTTTTTTTTCTCCTTCACAAACATTAAAATCAGCAGACAAACAAAAATTCAACACTGATTTTATGTAGCGTTACATCCAAAAAGAATCTAGATATTTCAAGAGTATTAGAATAATGGCATGATTTAGCATACAGACAAATTAAATATATGTACCTGAATACCATGCTGTGGTTGAGCAACAGCAGCAGCAATCATACAAGTTGGGCATCGAACCACCATTCCAAAAGGAACCTGCATATTAATACTCAATGTTGTTTATAAGAAAAGGTTAAAAATTACAAACAGAAACATGCAATTACTTCCATAAAAAACACAAAAACGTTACAACCAACAAGATAAATATTTCGAAATGATCTAACATAAACTGCCATTTGTGGGTTTCAAACATATGACTAATTGAAGAATGAAGATCTGTAGATTGATCCAAGTTTCAAAATGTCAAAGCTACAGACAAGTAACAATTTTAGATATAACATATAAACATGTCATTGTATCATCAGCACTCGTTACATTTCTCTAAATGGAAAGGTAATACATAAAGTTGTAAAAATGTACACTAGGAAAACACTATATTCAATCCAAGAACAGAGACCAGTCTACCATATTTCTCACTTATCAATATGACCAACAACAGAATGTAGATCCAAAAAAGTTGCAACAGGTATCAAGTTGGTTGCTTCTGCTAATTCACCCTCTACAACTAACAGTCTCAGCAAACAGATTATATCTCATAGAAAAAGATACCTCTTCACCGGGTGACACCCCCACTCGGCAAACACAGTCAATTATTCTTAGGGCATCTGAGACCCTTAATAATGCAGCAAGACCCTTGACTAGTAATGCATAAATAATTACATCAGGCCTAGACCACCTCCATCTTTCAACTGATGCAGCATTTTCACCCCATCTTGCACCTTACAACCAAAGTCGTGATGTGAAGTCCACATGGGAAGAATCAACAATGAGAAAGATATAAGTGGTTGCAACAAGCAAAATTCAATCTTCAAAAGCCTGAGAATAGATAAAATCATTTCAAAGAAATGACATTTCAATTCTTTATCTGATTGCATCAGACTATGACAATTCTGTAGTTTTTATCAGAAATCAGAACGGTTTTCGTTTGTTGGATGCAAGCATTCTCATAGGTCCTCTCTGATTGCTTATTTAAGTTCACTAACTTGCTGGGAACGAAATTTGAATCCGAAGAAAAATCTTACGAAAGAAATAAAACAAAGCACGTGAATGCAAGGATGCCATGACAGCATACATCTAACTATCATCACAAAAACATGCATTCTACAACAAATAGAGCGAAAAAACTAATTAACAAAGATATTTCCCAAAAAGTTTCATTTAAGAAAACAGTATTCATAAAAGAGCTTATCGAAGTCCCGAACTTTTTTATATATATCAACCTCATTACTCCATAAAAGCCAAATAAACATTCTTCACCACAACTCCACAAATCCCATAACTATATCATAAAGCACACCCACCAATACATACACATACGCAAATTTATACCGGAGCCGAAACTCGAGCGCATGGAGGAAAAAACAGAGAGAGCCAACTCAGCATTGCCACGATCAAGCGCAGCAGAAAGAATCAAATGACAATCAGAAGCACTCACAACACCCCCATTCTTCCGACTCTCTTCCGCAATCAAAGCCAGCACCTCATCCGCATCCTTGGCGGCAGAAACCCGGCCCAACAACTCATCATCCAACAGATCAGATACCAACTTCCCTCCCTCAGATGACGACACCGAATTAGTAGCTGCAACAACAAGGTTCTTAGAAAGATGGAAACTTGAAAACGAATTCGGATGGCTGTTCTTTGTGGGAAAAAGAAAGCAACAGTGGTGATGTTTTGGTGGGTAGGAAGTGGGAAGAGGGAGTGACAGGGAGAAGCAGCAGCACAATTGAAGAGACATGTGCGTTGGTTTTCTGGATATAAATTTGGAGCATACGGAAGAAAGAAATGGTGGGATTTTGGGAGTTGAACGGGCAAAACAAGAAGAGAAGGCAGATTGTGGATGAGGAATGTGAGGCCGTGAGAAGGCAAAATCCAAAATAATGGCGTAAAATAGAATTAAACGAAGTATAAAATGGAGGTGCGGGGAATCGAACCCCGTGCCTCTCGCATGCGAAGCGAGCGCTCTACCATATGAGCTACACCCCCTGATGATGTGCTCTATGATTTACAATTTATATAATCTTTGAAACAAATATGAAGATCACCTATAGCTTATAGGAAGTAAAAAATTTAGTCCTGTCATTATGGATAAATTTTTAGTATGAGTAGGTAATATATGCATGTTAAGCATTTTATGAACAAAGTAGAGAATTGACTTTAGCTAAACCACATATCAAATCATCATTTGATTTAATTTAATTTGGTTTGGTTTAATTTAGTTCAAATAAGGGGGTGGATATGAAATGTTGATGACAAGTGATCTAATCTATTTTGGGAAGACATACTTTAACGAATTGTGAACTTTGTTTTTTAATGCAATGGGGTGAGTGATTAATTAAATATCTCACCACAGTGGTGGGATTCGGGTCTCACCCTTGCAATTGTGACTTTTGCCCTTTTAATAATTTTTGCAAAAACTTATGTGAGACGATCTCACGGGTCATAATTATAAGACGGATCTCTTATTTGGGTCATCCATGAAAAATTATTATTTTTTATGCTAAGAGTATTACTTTTTATTATGAATATGGGTAGGATTGACCCGTCTCACAAATTAGGATCCGTGAGACGGTTGACTCGCTCAACAATCTTATCATGAATTTCAAGGTTTTTTAATTAAAAAAAGTACATTTTTCTAGGTATAATGATAATAATATAATGAATTAAACTTATTTCGAAATGAAACTCTCATCTTGTAAGGGGATGGTGATGGAATTATTCCTTAGCTTCTCCCATTTTTATTTTTATTTTTTTAAAAAAAAACTAAGTTTAATGTTGCATTTGAATTGATGTTTTTGATTTAATTTGGATATTCATATGGGTGTATTTGAAAATCTATCACAATTATTATTTATTGCTTTAGATGAAGTTTATTCAAAATCAACTGGAATTTTATTAATCCAAGCAAAATAAAAATTTGAAATCAGGAGAATCCGCCGTTAGTTGCTTCAGTAGGTCGCCCACTTGCGGATTTGAAATTTATCATCTCAAATTCATCGATCCAAACAGAATCGAGTATAAGAGATTTAATGAAAAAAATATATATTATTTTCCGTTTTGGATATGATCACAAAGGTTTAATTCAAAACGAGATGAAATAGACCAAATTAATAGTGGGGATTTAATGAAAAAGATCATCAAAACTACACAAATTATATAAAAAATTGAATATTTTTTTTGATTTAATTTGATTATTCATTTTAATGTATTTGAAATCTATCACAATTATTATTTATTACTTGAGATGACGTTTATACGAAATCTACTTGAATTTGATTAATCCAAGCAAAACAAAAAATTGAAATACATAGATTTGAAATGCATCAATCCAAACACAATCTGATCTTATGAGATTTAATGAAAAACATTTACGTACGTTTTGGATATGATCATAAATGTTTAATTCAAAACGAGATGAAATAGACAAAATTAATAGCGGAGATTTAGTGAAGAAGGATCAACAAAACTACACAAGTTATATAAGAGATCGATGCAAAAAAAATGGAGGATATGCACAACACTAATCGACCACATTAATACCCAATAAATCATACATTTTAAGTAAAAAAAAAAAAAATAACTCCACTACAAATACGTCTCATGTCTACATAATCAAGAAACACATCAAAAAAATTTATACAAACCCACAAAACGAAAAGAAAAATATGAAATAAAAATTTAATAAGATAACTAAAATAACTTAACTTATAATTATCTATGTGATGTATCTCTGTCTCCATTAGTCCATATCCTCTTGCATTTCTTCAACAATGCTATCCAAACGAGGCCTCCAACCCAAACCATTTTCCCTACTTCTTTGTATCTCTTTCAAAACATCCTCCAGCCTTTTCCCTCCTGTATTTTTCACCTCGAGCAAAAGCCAATCCAATTCATCCTTCGTCAGCACTATTTTTACTCTGGTTTTCCCACTCTTCTTGGCCTCGTTTTCAACGGAATTCGGCTCCTTTTCACGGGGTTTCTTCTCTTTTTGTGGGGTTTTCTTGCAAGAATTCATGCAATTTCCCATTCTTTTTAGAGGGATTTTGTATCCCTCTTGGAGAAGATATATGGGCTCGTCTTGTTGTACGAACAAAGAATGAGTTGTTTATTCAGTCATGGAGTAGAGTTGATAGGAGTGGTTATGGTGCATGTGAGTGTGGGGGCAATACTCCCTTTTATATATATATATAATTTTTAAACACAATAATCAATCAACTCTTATTAATAAATTGTTCCTGTTTTGTTTGGACACGTGTGATATGAATATATCTATTATCTATTACTATTATTAAAAATCTCTCTAATAGAGACAAAATAGCTTGGTATGTTTTTAGATCTTCCAACTTTACATTTGGTCTGTTTTTTATTTTTCCAATTTTGCCCTCATTTGGTATCCAAATTACATTTTAGTTTTTATTTATTTTTTAATTTCAAAAAACATTTTTTAATTTTTTTTTAAATTACAATTATTCAAATAACATTTTAGTCCCTCGATAATTTTTTAAATTTTATTTTAGTCCATAAATAATTAAAAAAACTCTGTACACACGCACCGCAGTGTGCAAAGTACCTAGTATAGAGAAAGAGAGACAAATAGATATATAAACAAATACACTATTTCAATTCTCATGTAAATAGTGGGTGTAGTTGGAAATAAATCGATGTGATAAAATTGATCCTATGCTACGTCGAGTGAATTTCGTCGATAGATTTTGAACCATCCTACACAAGGACCACGCCAATCCAAATGTAATAGTTACATAAGGTGAAATTCGCCCGATGTAACATAAAATCCACTATATCATGCAATCTGAATCTATTTATTAACAAACTTGAAAACACAAGAAATACCTACACATTTAATGCATATAATTAATAAGTAAGTCATCTAAATTTAAAAGAATGATAGAGCTTATGGGTATATTTAATTTTTTGAAATCAATATCAATTTAATAAAACAAATTAGTATGCAAAGATTAGTTTTTAAAATTGTCAAATTGACCCTTTTAAATATGAGAATAATTATTGGATGTCCATTGTAAGGACACTAAAGCTAGCCAAACCTAATCTGTAGACTGTAGTCAATAGGAGAGTCAACAGACATATATATATAGCTAGACATCCTTATTTTTTTTAAAAAAAAAAAGCCACGTAATGTAATAAATTTATTTCCCACATTATTCAATCCAAATCACTCCTCTTGCGCTATGTATATCATTTTTGCTCTGGATTTATAAGAATATAAGCTGGATTATAAGAATATAAGCTCTTAAATTCAAATTTGTAAGATTATAGTTTGAACTATGTAAAAATAATATATTTTTAGTATATTATCTTTGTTTTTTAGTTTGTCTTTTTGTTTTCTGCAATTTTAGTCATTTATCCGATATAACGTTGTGATATCAATGCAGCATTGATGTATGTAATATAACATCAGCAAATTCTAATGAAAAATACTAAAATTACCATAAATCAAAGATATGACCCAACTCGTGTGATCTCTTTTGGACCGAATGCATCAAATTAAAGCAAGGATCATGTGACGTCACATGGGGTCAACTTGATCCAACGGTGGTGCTGTGCAAGATATCATATTCAAAACAATCAAAATACCTTCTCGAGGGTCGATGAACGACGGATATTGAACTAAATTGAAATAATTAATATCCCGCGGCCCAGAAAGATATAAACCCTAGTCAATTAAAGTTCAAATCTTTACATCTCGACCCACGATAATTGGATTATTATCATTAATTAATCCCTAGGCAACGCAGTTTACCAACTTTTACTGTAAAACAAGGGTGCACAATAAGAAATTGTAGTGTGAACTCTTCGAATTTTGGGGATAAAATAAAATATAGTACTTGGACCGTTTCAGCCTTAGTTGTTAATATCATTTGTCATAATATTATAACGTCGCATCGGTCCAAAGGAGATCCCGCAAAATTTATTAGAAAACGATATCGAATCTTGCTTTCTTTGTAGCTTTACATGTACCGACAGCCTGATGTTTTCATCTATTTGCCGACTCTTTCCTTTTTATTAACAGTTTTGGTTCATGAAGTTCATGAACTTTATGTGATTATTCAACCTGAAGTAGAAGTCGAGGCAAAGATAATTAAGTCTTTTATCCGTAAGACGAATTTGTCTGTATAACAGTGGTATAACATTGTTCTACGTTGACAACAATCGTCTCTAAAATACAACAAAATCGAATCAAGAAAATGCAGCACAACAACTCTTGATAACAGCGAACGAAATATACAGACTTTCAAACACAAAGTGAACGAGAAGGGAATCTAGCAAAGATGCAAGAAAAAAAGTATGAACAGTGCAAATAGATGGATTATTTAAAGTAGTCCACCAGTTGTGTAGAATAAGCACAATCTTCTGGATACAAACACAATTTTTTTTGTGAAAGGTCAAAGGACGCACTTGATCACACGCAGTCTTCTGAACGGACACACTGTTTGGTCCAATAACAGACAGTTTGTGATAGGCTAAGGGACACACTGTTCCAAATGGATGTAGTCTTTATTTCCAAAATAAAAAATTATTTTTCAAATAAATATTATCCAAAAAAATTAATACGGTCAACCTCACATGACCGAGTCGGGCTAGGCCGGCAGACCGTGAGCGCGCGTAGTGTTTCACCGAGATTCGGCTTTTCAACGTCTTTCTCTTTCCAAAAACTTTTGGTATCCCGTGAAGCCCAAAATTTTAACTCAAATTTGGATCTAATAATGAAGATTATTCTTGTCATGTTTTCCAATATGAGATAACTCACACTTCATTTCATTCACGGCTTTCCATTTATCCAACATTTTTCTTAAGAGTAACATTATCGAGCCTTCGGTGGATGACTTATATTTGACACCAAAATATCAAATTTATGACAAGATTTTGAGTTTGAGACGCAGTCATAACATATTTATCTTCTAACTCTAAAAAAAAAACATTATGGAGCCTTCTATACAGTGCTTTCAAAAATACAGTTTTTTTCCGGATGTAAGCATGACAGCATGTGACGTAGTAAAAAAATGGATATATAACGCGTAAACACACAAAAAAAGTACTCTTTATTTATTTAGATCGGAAGGCTGTGAGTAATCGCTGATGACAAATGCATGGTCAAGATTATAATTATTATTTTTAATCTCAATTTGTCCTCACTAACGCGATTTTTCTTCAAACGTAGCTGTCTGTCTTCCGAGAGAATCTACAAATAATTCTAATATTTGTCATATAAAATCTAAAAACAGATTAGTAAGCATTTCTTAATTTTTTTTTTAAATATATATAAAAAAATAGTAGCTTACTATGCTAGAAGTCGTTTCAATTCGCTTGCCACACCAGCTAATATATCCAGCGGATTTTTTCAAAAAATAATATAAAAATAATTTTTTTATATTGCAAATTTTAAAACTTTATGAAAGTATAACTCCAGAATCCGCAGCAATGTTTCCCTGATTGTCGGTATTTTATTATAATTTTTTATGGTAAAAATTTGTGTGAGATGGTTTCACTGATCGTATTTTGTGAGACGGTCTCTTATTTGGGTCATCCATGAAAAAATATTACCTTTTATGCTAAGAGTATTACTTATTATTGTGAATATCGCTAGGGCTGATCCAGTCTCACAGATAAATATTTGTAGAGTGGGTCTCATGTGAGACCGTCTCACGGATCATAATCTGTGAGACGGATCAAACTATCCATATTCACAATAAAAAGTAATATTCTTAGCATAAAAAGTAATATTTTTTCATAGATGACCCAAATAAGAGATCTGTCTCACAAATACGATCCGTGAGACCGTCTCACACAAGTTTTTGTCATATTTGTCAGACCGTCTTACAAGAGACCTACTATTTTTTATTTGTTTTGTTCAAAAAATTAAATTATGTGGCAGTGCCACGGATTCAGAGTTCAAATTGATATAATTTTATTTTGTAATCTTATGTTAAGATAATATTCAGTTTTAATCATGTTTGTAGTATTTATTTTGATAATATTAAAATTATTGTTTGTATCTATTACTATCATTAAGAATCTCTTTAATAGAGACAAAAAAATTTGTCTGTTTTTTGATTTCTCAATTTTGCCATTATTTTATAGGCAAAAACTTGTGCGAGACGGTCTCACGGGTCGTATTTGTGAGACGGAACTCTTATTTGGGTCATACATGAAAAAATATTATTTTTTATGCAAAGAGTATTACTTTTTATTGTGAATATGGATAGGGTTGACCCGTCTCACAAATTAATATCCGTGAGACGGTCTCACATGAGACTCACTCTATTTTATATATCAATTACAATTTTGTTTTTATTTTTTTTAATTTCAAAAAATCATTTTTTATATTTCTTTTAAATTACAACTATTCAAATAGCACTTTAATCCTTCGATAATTTGTCAAATTTCACTTTAGTTTATAGATAATTATAAAAAAAACTGTACACACGTGTAGTGTACCGCGTATGCAAAATAGCTAATAATATAATATAATATAATATATATAATAATATATAAAAGTATGACCGACTATTAGATACATTGTTGACCAAATAAATCCAAACGTTAATTCTATGTAAATATTCTTTTAAATAATACTGCATTTGTTTTCCCGTAATACAATAGAGACAAAAACTGATGTGAAACGGTCTCACGGATCGTATGTTGTGAGTTGGGTCCTCTTTTTGGATTATTCATTAAAAAATATTATTTTTTATGCTAAGAGTAATACTTTTTATCGTGAATATCGGTAGGGTTGACTCGTCTCACAAATAAAGATTCGTGATACCGTCTCACGAAATAATTTATATATAAAATAATACTTAGGATGTGTTTGGTTGAGTGGATTAGATAAAGATAGATTAATACTCAAATATATATCGTTAAAATTTTAAGATGTTTTAATAATCATTTTGATTCCGGTTTAAGATCTAATTTTATTAATCAAATAGTTATCCATAAAATTGGATCTTAAACCGAATCAAAATGATTATTAAAACAACTTAAAATTGTAACGATAAATATTGGACTATTAATCTATCCTTATTTAATCCACTCAACCAAACACACGTATTAGTTGTTAAGTCGAAAAATATTAATTGATTAAAATATTTTAAATTAGTTGTTAAATAATTATAATAATATTATAAACTAATTACTAAATGTCCCTCCCTAATTATGGTTGATGAAAGAAATAAATAATAAATATTACCTAATTAAATGATCATTATGGTGGTAATTTGACCGTGAATGTGTGTTTGATTATCATATACTTTTACTAAAATAGATGAAAATCAGTTGTTCTATTAAAATTCATCGCTATTAATATTATAATTATCATATATACCTATATTAATGTATAAATTTATTGTTATCATATCTATATTCTTTAACTTATTTGTGTAGAATCGTTATTTCATTTTAAAATCAATGTGCATATTAAGTAAACAATTAAATGGTTAGTTAATAATATATGATTATAAAATAATATTAAAGTTTAAGAGAAAAAACGAAATATTATGAATCATATATTATTAACTACTCATTTAATAGTCTAATTAATATGCACATTGATTTAGAGTAAGTCTTTTGTGAAACGGTCTCACGGATCTTTATATATGAGACAGAACAACCCTACTGATATTCACAATAAAAAATAATACTTTTAACATAAAAAACAATATTTTTTCATGGATAAGCCAAATAATATATTCGTCTCATAAAATACGATATATGAGACCGTCTCAGACAAGTTTTTGTCTTGATTTTAAAATGAAATAATTTTCTACACAAATAAGTTAATGAATATAGATACGATAATAATAAATTTTATACATTAATAAAAAATAGATGAAGATCGTGATATTATTAATGATGTATTTTAATAGAACAATTGATTTTCATCTATATCAGGAAATTAAACCAAACGCACATTCACAGTCAAATTACCGCTATAATTATCTTTTAATTAAGTCATATTTACTATTTATTTATTTCATCAATCATCTAGGGAGAGACATTTGGTAAACAATTTATTATTTTTATGATTATTTAACAACTAATTTAAAAGATTTTTAATCACTTAATAATTTTTCACGTAACAACTAACACTTTTGTTAGGGAAGCATGCATGTGTGAAAATATTACTGGTACGAGTGATTTTTTAAAAATTTATCTTGCGTCAAAATTCTAATGTCGTGCTGCTTGATCTGATTGGTTAATTTGTTTAATTACCACTAAAATTAGAGTCGTCAAAACAAGTCAAGTCTGTTGGACAAACCCACTCCTCTATAAAAAGATTGGGTCTCATGTGAGACCTTAATCCGTGAGACGGGTCAATCCTACAGATATTCACAATAAAAGTAATATTATTAGCATAAAAAGTAATATTTTTTCATAGATAATCCAAATAAGATATTCGTCTCACAAATACGATCCGTGAGACCGTCTCACACAAGTTTTTGTCATATAAAAATAGGCTGGTTTGATTATCAATTTAGTGGCTTGTTTGTAAATGGGATTAGACCAACCAACCCGTTTGGGTTGCGGGGCGAGTTGGACCGACCTGACAATTTTTTATTATATTATTTCAGTTATTTATGTATGATTACTTAATTTTGAATTATTTATATTATTTATAAAATGAATTTTTATATTTATATTAACTATAATAATTTATATATGATTATCGGATGACGATTTTGAAAAAAAAAATTATTTATAATACCTTATGTATGATTTTCAATAAAAATTTGTAATTTTTTACTTTTTGGCAGGTGGCTCGCTAACCCCCAACCGTACCTGTGTCGTGTCGGGTTGGGGTTTTCCCAACCTGCCAAGTTGGTGGATCAGTCTGTTTGACGACTCTAACTAAAACTCTCCTTCAATATTGTGCAGGAGCCATCTATTGGTTAACATAAAGCAAGAAACAAAAACTTTTCGACACATTTCTACTTTTGTAAAATATCAAAAGCGCTCATAAACTCATATGAAAAATAAACATATTTTTTTTAATAAATGGTCATAAATCTTCTATAAAAAATATTATTATGATTCTAACATTGTTTGTTTTGCACAAAATATTTTGTATCATTTTTTTTTCTGCATATAACTAATCAATACAGATGAACATAAATCACATTATTTTTTTTATATTTTATATTTTAGTAGAATGAGCGGTATTTTGATTTGATTTCTTTGATAATTTATAGTTTCAAATTGCAAAAATCATTACGTTTTAACTATAAAAAATTTGTGATATGATTTTAATGACAAATTTCGTACATTCAAACACACAAAATGTGAATTACATATTGTCGGAAGTATCAAAAACATGTACATCTAAAATTATAAAATTTAGGTTATTTCAGCTTTTAATTCGCGCCAAGAATCATCGTTTCTGAAGCAAAAAAGCTGGAGCGAGGTCTCATGGTCAAAGGCCTCTCATTATTTATTTATTTATTTTTTTTTAAAAGCATAAATAGTTAAGCCTGTTAATTTTTTCACAAGTGATTATCAGCTATTTTGAGATTTAACAGAGATTTGTATGCAATTTTCCAATTTAAGTTGAATACTCGTCAAGTACACAGCAACAACAATTCTGAACGGCAACCATCATTTTAGTTGGCTTATATTTTAAGAGCCATGCCGACGAAGTTTATCTAAATTTTGTGTTCAAAATATAATATTAGAAAAAATCAACGCATCCAAATCTCCCATTCCAGAAACAAAACTAACTCGTCCCTTGGAGTAATGGCAACATATCTAATTTAAGGCGTAAGCTCGAAATTTAGCACCTTCACATGGTCGAGAGGCTCATACCAAAAATCATTTGACAGCATTGTCCTTTAAATTCATATATTAGAAAAAAAAATTCACAAGGTTTGCTCCTGTTATTATATAATGACATTAGAATATTTATTATTGGTGTTATACATGTGCAAAGTGCGACTCAATGGCTAGGTATTATAAAGCCTCCACACTGTTTCCATGAGCCATTAACCAAACACGAGATTGAGAGAAGCGCAAATAACAAAACATGAACCCATGTTTCTCCCTGAAACTTTGAAAGGTCCCGAAATGCATGCAATACATAAAAACACAGTTTTAACTATATGAGGTCGAAAAAGTTGCTAGTAGTTACATGAAATCCAAGGTTCACAATTTACAACAAAACATCAAGACCGTCAATTCTTCATATATGGAGAGCCAAAAACTATGCAATCCAGATATGATGAGAATTCAAGAGTACATGCACCAACTACGTGCAGATAAATATGCAGGAGCAGTTAGTTTCCAAAGACTCACGGCATACGTTTTCTCTTCTTGGCAAGATTTTCGAAAACCTGCTGGACATCTGCAGGTGTAACAGCCTTTGAGGGGTCGAGGATTCCTGCTGACAAAAAATCAGATGTTTTTTTTCCTGAAATATGAATTGCAGAATTTTTGGATATATTTAGAAGCAGACATACCAGGAAGGTTCGAAACTCATTCTTCATATCAGCTATACCACTTAATATCTCCATTTTCTCCACATGACCAAGATCATCGAGAAATTTCATCTTAACATCCTCCTGTTTCTGTAAATTTTCATCCCGTTTCTGTTTCAGCCATGCTCTCATACTCAGCAATTGAGTCCTCTTTGTCGAGCAAATAACCAACTCGTCTCTTGGCATAGAAGTCTGCACATTTTTTACACTTGCAGATGATGTCTCTCCAGCCTTTGGAGAGAAACATAGCCTTGCTTCTGTCAAGTGATGGCGAATTTTCAACCAGGTCTATTTCAAGAATACATTTCCTATTTTGACTATTAACTGAATCTCCTGCATTAGCTTCAATAGGTGCAGTATCAGAATTAACGTTATTTGTGGCACAGCCAAGGGAAGAACTTCCATTATCAAGCTCGTTGGATGTCATGACAGCAGGAGCGGTTTCCAGAACTACTTTTTTCTTCAAAGATTTTGAAGGATCTGATGCTGAAAGAGTTTGGGGATAGTACGTCAAAAAAGAGCAAACAACAGAACAAGCCTGGCAGATGAAATCCTCGTATTGAGGCTCGCCTTCTTCGTCCTTTGGGATCTGTGAAAACAAAAGGATGTTGTTAGGTCCTACGCTTCTAGAGCACGATAAAAATAAGAAACTTTTGTGATACAGAGTGCAATGCTCTCAATTGAAACTAGTGGGATCAAATGCCATTGTCGACCTTGATTAAAAAAACTTCAGTCAAGATATATTTTCCCCGTGACATACTAGTATTTCCCAGGGGAACAATTTTAAGCTTTCCCCGAGAATGACGGAAAGGACTTCTGCATGATGGAAACAAAGCTCTGAAGAGACAATTGCGTTCAATGAATCCAATTTCAATTTTCACATCTTTACAAGTCTTGCATAGTGAAGAACATTTTCATGAAGGGAAGGGTCTCCACTGCTTCCTCTTGCCAGTTTCATGAACATTTCGATATAGAAATTTTCAAAAACGACTTATGAAGATAGTGAAAAGAAAATGGAAATGGTGAAGATTTCATACCAATTCCCAAGTGCGTTTTGATAAGATATATCTAGGAAGTAGGAACTAAACAAAATGCGGGAGTGAAAGAATAGTGATAAAGAGTACACACACTTAATGATGTCTGCAACAGTTCAAATTTTCAAATTCCACCCAAGTTTTTTGCAATATTTGTTGCATTCAATAAGCACACGATTTCCCGATAAGTTTATCTACAAAGATCGTTTCACACCTAAGGAAAAGGGAAGGACGCTCGGGATAGCATACTTTGTTTACATGTATCATACAAGAATTGGCTGCTTTTATGTGACAATCACGTTTAACACCGTCACATATCTCAAAATGTCAAATTTGACCTTCCGCATTTGCACTAAAAACCATGTATGTATTATAATCTAAAGGATAAGTGAATAATATAGAAATCTATCAACACTTCAGCATGTTAGCGCAAACATCCATCACGTCCCTGGTAAAAGATGGTCATAAAAAAAGCTGCAAACCTTATCAACATCCTGAAGACCAACATGCTCCTCATGAAACCAATCCTCGCATATACAGCATTGAATCATCTCCACTTGTTCTTCAGCATTTGGATCGGGTTAGGGCAGATCACATGTGCAGTAAATGCCTCTGAAGTTATGATTGTACATGTTCTCTGAATTTTCCACCTCTTTGTTAGCTAAAAGTTTGCAGAAGAACTCCCCAAATTTCGAATTTCCACAATCACACCTAAAATTCCTTTTTGTCCACAGTTCCACGATCTTTTTCAAACAGTAAGGAGAGTAATTTAACATCCATAATAAAATAAAAAACATATAACCAACATAAAGCTAGCAACTGAAATTCCAAAAGGCGGATACTGATACGTTTAGAAGTCACATCCTCTTTGGAAGCACAATAGTCAATCATTCATAAACTTCCATTTGGGTCGGGATATCACGAACAATCTGTATGTAACTAGGTTCAAGAGACAGTGCACTTGTATGTGTAGCCATTTGTTAGTTAACGTTTTATGAATCTGAAATTAACAAACTCCAAAGAAAAAATGAGTCGCCTTAACATCAGTTTAACCTGCCAATTTTGATCTGAGGCAGGGGAGTTATGGAGATCGTTTTCAATAGCAGGTAGAATGAACATAAATTGAAAAGTTGTAGAGTTATAGAACAACCTTTTCTCTTTGAGAGAAGCAAAAGATTAACTTTGGGTAATCAAAAGCGAAAAGAACATAGACAGATATCTATTGAAATCATTCCATGTAAAAGCATTGGAAGCGTGATGAAGTAATTTAGTACTTATATGGAACATTCATATGCGTAATCAGCAGCAAATTCTATTTTTTTGCAACAAATATTGCAAATCGAATCTCTACTCAGTACAATACTGCCTATACTAATACATTTTAAAAAACTTACAAAAATGTACGAACATTAGTGAAAATGATCCGAGATATACCTCATTGCCATCATGGCAAGACAAGCTACAGGCTGTACACACTCCAGCATTTCCATCTGGTGTGCAGGTCAAACATGAGAAAATTGCCTGCCTCTTCATATAACCTTTACCGTAGGTGCACTCCTTTCCCTCATCACCTCCCAGAACCAAATCTGCTTCCTTTAGAACATATTTATGCAAAAGGAAAGGACCAATGATACTTAGAGCACCAATCAATATCCTCCAAAGAAAAAAAGGAAGAACTAACAAAATAGAATGGGGTAAACAATATGCAATAAAATAGATTCTTGATTCTCTAATTCAATTTCGTCATCAATCCAACTGATTTCCAACCAAAAGCAGACCCATCCATTACTCAATTGTAGCTAAATATTAGTCTGTTTAAACGAATGACATCTAATAAACATCTGGAATTGGCGCATTCTAAAATGATTAGTTGACACAATAAGCAAGTTCTTTTAACAACTAACAAACATGTGGTTTGTTACGAAACAATAAAAGAATGTGCTTTTAGGTAGAGACAGGTTAAGTGAATGTATAAATTCCCATTTTTGGGTTGATCGGCGCTAATTTGTAACCAACAATTCCTTACCAACCAACGAGCAGCCACACAGACTCATAAATAGCCCTATTGTGATTTAATAAAACTGGTACCAACTACAAATGAAGCTCGAAAGACACACGTGGACATCCGCATTCCGTAGTAAAGCTAGTCTACTGTTATTTTCCACCTTGACATGCCCCACATCTCCATAAGAAATAAACACCAATCTATCAAAATCAGATCTTACCAGGAAAAAACGAATTAAATTGTAACTATAAACGACCAAGACAACACAGAATTTACTGACCAGCTCTTCTTCTTCAACGGCCTTGAGGTAGTCTCCGATTGAAATCGTGGGCTCCGTATCACCTTCATCTTCAAACACGTTAGCCATTTTCAGCAAACCCTATCCACTTAAGAATTTAACAAAATAAATAAATAATTTTTTTAAAAAAAACTGATTTATTATGTTTATCGAGATTGAAATCCTATGATACCTGAAAAGTAAAGAATCAATTTATTTGGCAAGTAAACGTAACAAAATACCGATTTTTATAAAGAGAGAAAAACCCCAATCTTCTAGAGCAAGGGGAGATAGAGACAATCGGGAATTATACTTTCTCCAGAGCGTGAAATCCAGCAGTGAAACGCACGGAGATTATTACTTCGTATCGAAAGCGAGTGATGCGATACTAAATTAGGGTTCTCCACGTACGACCACGAGGACATGAACTATTTGGTGCAAAAAACACTCTGGATGGATATTTCCCGCCAATTGGAGCTATGAAACGAACTTTGCAGCAATTTTATGGAAAATTAATAGTCCAGTAAAATATGATATTGATTGAAGAATATGTAGACCTATCCATTGTTTATTTCATCTAATTTTGTATAAATTAGACCTATACACCATAAATTTAATTTAAGATATGGAAATTAGTTTTTCTAGAATCTTTTGCTAAAATATAATATAGGTATTTCGTATTTGAGTAACATTTATTTTTCAATTATATAAAAAAATTTAGATTATTGTTGTTATACGTCTGAGACGATTTTTCCAAATAGCATATTACGATACTTTGAATATCACGAGTTAATTGTGTGAAATAGATCTCCAATCCGATCCGATTTACGAAAAAAAAAATTTTATGTTAAAAATATTGATTTTCACTTTAAATATGAATCGAACTTATTTATGTCACGGAAAAAATTCATAAAAACATCTCACAAAAGATCAATTCATTGAAGATGCATGTGAAATAACAGTTTACATATGCTTCGTCGATTATTATTTTTTATTGATTCACACTTTCCCCTTTGCTTTATCTCCTATGTAAATTAGGATTCGATCACGGTTTATGTATATCCTACTATATAACTAAAGTTGAGGTATCAACATTAATTATTTTTTAATTGATGTAGTGAATGTTTATTTAAAATTACGATTACCTTTATTATATAATTGGGCAAAAACTTGTGTGAGACAGTCTCACGGGTTTTATTTGTGAGACGAATCTCTTATTTGGGTCATCCACGAAAAAATATTACTTTTTATGCTAAAAGTATTACTTGTTATTGTGAATATGATAGGGTTGACCCGTCACACAGATTAAGATCCGTGAGACGATATCACATGAGACTTACTCTATATAATTGTGATGATATATTTTTTTAAAAAACTCTAAGAATAAATTTTTTTAAATCTTGCAATATTATCTTTGCAAAAAGTGCTAGTTTAAAATGGATTTTCATGGCCAAAATAACCACGTCTCTCAGTAAGAATAAAAGTTATTTCTTATTTATAATGCGCAATAAGGATTATGGTTGCATGAGTTATCAAACGAACGGAACAAGCTACTCTCAAATGAAAAACATATGATTTGGTAAGTATTTATATGAATCATAGAAAACAATAAACAAGAACACCTCAAGAAACATCAAGGGATTTGCTCAAACTATATAGCAAAATATAAGCTATCGTAAAGTTTAAAACATCAATTACAGAACAAGGCGACACGGGAAATCTCTCACCTTTTCTGAAGAACAAATAAAAAAAAAGAGACGTAATACTGAGAAGTAAATTACCTTGAGACTTCTTATTCTCACACTTACTACCTATATCTATCGTATGACTGGTGAAGTGGAGAAGAAAGAGGACGAGCACTTGTTTTCAACATCTCGTCGCTCCTTTCTCTCCCCGATTTTAAACCTTATCACCAAGACTTCAAGTAAAAGCCCTACTCAGATTGCAAATCAACGGGTAATTGAAACTAATAGTCACTGGAAAAAAAAAACAGAGGGAAATATAGATTTTCGATTTTCTTGTCGTGTAGCTGCAGAATTCTTGATCACCATCTAGCTAAAACAGATGTGATGAACAGCTTAAACAAGAGTATAACTTGATACTGAGACCTCTGCTGGTGAAGATGAGTGGATATAAACAAACTCCATGCTTCTTCCAGCAGCCAAATTGTTGATCCATGATGGGAACAAATAAGAATCACCAGCCTTCGTGAGACCCCATATAGGACCATATAGTTTGGAAATGTTGAGCTTCAAGTTCTCCAGATTCTTCGAAGATTTATTGGTGATTGTTGTTGAGTATCTGTAATAAGTCGACCCATTTTGAACCCATGAAGCTGTCAGCTTTTGAGTAATAGAAATCGGGTTTCTTGTCGCTGCAAAACAGAAATTTGCTGTTAAATATGCAATCCAAGAATCAATATTTTCTTCCATCCGAGAGTTAAAGACGCCTTGAACAAGAAACAAGAGATGATTAATGGTACCTGAAGATGACTTTGCAGCTTCCTTTGGAGTCTTATTAATCGGTTTAAGCGCAGGTAGCTCCACTGAGGTCACAAATGGAAAGAAAGGAGTTAATTCTTGAAGGAAACTCCGCATGTAAACTTGCAAGAAGATGCATATTTGAATATATTTAACCAACCCGGAAGGAGCTGATTATAGCCGCTGTGACCACCATGTAGTCTCGCCAATAAGCCCATGAGTGGAGCGTTGTTGTAAGTAGCTGGCTCAGTTTGCTCATAATTGTCTCGTTCATCAGCAAAATTGTCGTAAGCATCAGGTCCACCCACAAGTGCACCTGTAAGAAGATTCGGGTCGCTTCCCTTTCGGCTATACCAAGTGGCATATCCTCCCCTGCAGCTGACAAATGAAGGGTTTACCTTAAATGACACAATAGAGGAACCCCGATGGTGAACTTGTCTTGGATAATTGTTTCCATATCCAACCATGTAACTCGTGGCTCGCGGGTTGTCTCCGAGAATGTAGTCTGCCTAAGGATCATAAAAATTCGTTTAAATTCCATGTAACCATAAGTTCTTTTGCATCTTATATATAATCGTTGTCGGTAAAAACACCTGAGATTTAGCAAATGAAAGAAGCTCAGTAGGTGAAACATTGCCGGATGCACACTTAAGGGACTGGCCAGCAGAAGAAAGATAATCAGAGTATACAGTGATGAGGAACGAAGCACCGGTGACAAACTGCATGTTATTCCATCTCTGCCGGAAAAGGAGGCCTCCGGGAGTTCTTTGAACATTGCGCGTCCCCTTTCCAAGACATGAACACATGAAAAACTCAGCCTTCTCTTTATAATCCTCAAAGACTGATGTATATCGACCGCCTTTCCCTGCCATCAAGAACTGCAAGAAGATAAAAGGAAGGCCAATAATCAGTAAATATACTTGAAATGCCCTCTGATTGTCTCAAATTTAAGCTGCAATTACTTTTTTGTACGACGTCTCAAACAAGAAGACATGTTCTTAATTTTCTTTTTTCTCAATCACATCCCATGTGTCAATAATGTACCTTAGCGACGAGGGTTTGAACACCAGCATACTTAACGTCCCAACCGAATTCGGTCATAGCCCAGCCGGTTCCTCCGAGCGAATCGCCATTGTTCCCCAAGTAATTCAAGTAGTACTGATTATTCGTAGCCTTGTACAGCCATGCAGCTGCCCACAACAATTCATCCTAACCAAAAATTCAATAATCAAGAACAAGCTTTAGGGATTAATTTTTGTGTATCGATATACAAGAAATAATGGTGGAATGACGTACAGCATATCCACTAACAGATCGGTAGTACTTCTGTGCTATGGTGATGCTATTGTCGTATTTGCCCCTGTATTTGTCCGCAAAATCGAACAGCTGAAACAAGGGAAAAGATCCAAATGTTAGATCGAGCAAGGTAAGGGCAGAATGGGTGTTCCAAAAGTGTTCCGTTGCACCGACAGCGTTGTCAGGATGCAATGAAATGTTTAATTGGACGGCTGGGATTGAAAGCTCACCCTACACGTACGGTCATAGACAATTCCCGTGATATACGGCCAGATTTGCACATGACCCGTTTTATGCGCCGAAAAATTTTACTCCGCATTTATATCAACTTTTATTTATTGTAGTAAGATTTAATCTCTTTTCATTATATTAAAAAAATTAACAACGCGGCGACCAACTAAATTCAATATATTATAATGACGTAAAATTTATGTGAGATCGTCCCAACCCGAATATTATTTTTTATCACAAAAATTTCATATTTTTACAAGAGATCTCAGGTTCAAGTCTAGCTTATTTGACAAAAAAATTAGAGTTCGAATATGGCTTATTTCACTTGTCACTAAAATTTCCTCGTAGTTTGATTGAATGTACACAGTTGAAAATTGTAAAAAAAGTCAAAAAAAATAATAATTAAATATATCTGGATTGAATAATGGAACCTTGTGTAGCAGTGTAGAATGAAAATGAACTATTGCATTAGTTTCAGCTATGAATAAATAATATTCATAATTAATTCAACATGGATTAAATGTCTTAATTTACATTTTCTTTTATTAATTATAAAATTATTGTTGACTAACAAGATATTTATTTATTTTTAGTATAATTTTATATTAGTAAGAAAAATGTAAGTCAAAATCTATTAAGTGTATATCTACTGTTTTTCATGTGTGTGTGTAAATATATTGTGCTAAAATGCGCCAACAAGCAGATTGCTTCGCAGGCACATATCACATCACAGTAGATTTAGTAATAAACGTGGCGCCCACTTCTATGATGCACCGTCGACGACCTCACTCACTAAAAGCGGAGCTCCCCGTAACCAACTAATTTACTGCGACCGTTTCACACACAACCGTTTACTAAAATACGCCAAGAGCCACTCTCGAAAAAAAAGGCGGAAGAAGAACAACCAACCTGGTACGCATGTTTAAGCAGCAGCGCGGAGTAGGAAGGATTGTAGCGGCGGAAGACGATGGATGCAGCCGCCATGGCGGCGGCGGTCTCTCCCGCCAGGTCGGATCCCGGACGGCTGGGATCGATCCTGTAAGCTGCCCTTGAGGTGGTCATGTCCTCCGGCCTTTGCCAGCAGAAGTGGTCGGTGTTTCCATCTCCAACCTAGTATTTCAACCATGAAAACCACATCAATTCGTTGGTTGAACACAAATAATATAATAATAAACTAATCCTAATTTGCAAGCTTATAAACAGCGATATTTGAAATTCATACTAGATTTGTCTTCAGGATTTGTATAATATTTAAGTTCCTTTCAGTGGGTTAAGGTAAATTAAAAATCTACTTATTTTATTTTATAACAAATCAGGGGTGGTTTCATGGACAGTAAATGATGGGAGCAGGTGTTTACCTCTCCATAGAGAACGTAAGGTTGGGGATGAGCTTTAATGAGATAATCAGTGCCCCATTTGATAGCATCAATGGCGTGGCCAAGTTCACCACTACCACCCATTTGCCCGCCGTATTCTATCACGCTCCATGACATCATGGTAATGGTGAATGCCATGGGCAAGCCGAACTTGACATTGTCCCCTGCGTCGTAGTATCCTCCCACTAGATCCACCTGTGAGATTTTCAAGAATTAGCCAAGCTGAATGAAGAAACGGAACAGAAAATCGTGGAGTAAAACCAAGAGCTAAACTACACACCCCATTAAGTTTCCCATCATTAAGTCCAGAATTACCCCTCCATTGCACTCTCTGGGATTCGGGTAAGTAACCAGATCTTTGAGCTTCGAAGAAGAGAATGCTCTTCGTCAGAGCTTGGCCATAGTCATGGGCAGCCATTGCCCGAGGAAGCAGAGCCCCGAGTACCAAAAACAGGGGAGCCATTAAAAAACAGAGTCCAGCAGATTTCTCCATTATAATCTTACTGTGAACTCAGAAAATGATGAAAAAAAAAATTAAATTTTGTAGTATAAAGATCTGTTTTTCTATATATTTAGTGTAGAGAGTAATTCCCTCCGTGTTTACATACAATGCATAATGTAGTATTGGATTTACGAGCTTAAACTAATGAGACAGACAACGAGAAGGGAAAGGGAAAGGGGGAGTGGGGTTTGTGAGAAAAGCAAGAGCCGAAGGGCGGTATATATGGAGAAAGGAGTGCCCATTGGTAAAGAAAAATGGGATGAGATAAAATAAATTAATAATGGGTTTGTGTCTTATTTTAAAAAGGGATAAAATTACTGCAATTTATGCATTCTTGATGATGGGGAAGATGCATGTGCTCTTGTTTGGCACCCTGTGGAGGAAGAAGGGGGAGGCTTTGGAGTTTTGCACGCATTCTTTTTTTTTTTTTAATGAAAAAAGTTTTTATTAAATGAGTAAAAAGTTAATACAAAAACAACCACAGTGGACATTTTCAGGAAAGATACAAAATATATAACTCAAATCACCTACCTCTCTAGATTACTGTAATACATTAATCGCATTCGGTAAGCAGCGAAGACATATAATTTTAATCTTTTTAATAGTGTCTTCAACACAAGTAGTCTCATTCTCGAATATTACTCGGTTTCGTAAGTTCTAAATTTGATAAATAGTAGCAGCAAACGCCAATAGCCTCGACTTGTTAAGGATAGACTCCACGGTAGACGCGTCTGAAAGCATGAAAGATTACAGTAGCCAAGCCCATCAATTTCTTGATACCAAGCCAATCAGGAATTGCATTCCAAATTTTTTTTAGCTAAAGGGCACGAAAAGAATAAATAGGCCATATATTTAAACTCACCTTTGCAAAGCACACACGATTTATCTTCAACAAAATCAAGCCGATCTCTAGTAATTGCGCATGCCATCAGTCATCAGCATCTTTGAGTTTCAATTTTTTAAAGTTTTTTTGTTTGAATTTCAGCAGTTGATCTATGCACTTGTTTTCCTAGCTGACACATTATGTCTTGTGCGGTGGTTCGGAACCGGGTTTAGTTTGTTCATGAATTTAATCATTGGGTTATCATGTGGTGAAAGTCCATGTTCCAAATGGGGGGAACCTTGAGTGGAACTTGTAGGAGATTTATGTACTTCGTGCATTTAAAAGTTGAAAAGGGATTTGTCACCAACAAATTCTGATTGTCACATGTAATAGGCATGAATGTCTTCATACTGTGTATGTGTTTGTATATTATTAGTGGAATGATCGTCCTCTTTGGACAAAATATCTTGTAATAAGTTTGTCTCCTTCCAAATTTTATTGAGTCGGTGGCTACCTCATTACACTCATTTTCTATCTGTAGATCATCATGTCAAAAGTTATAATTGTTTTACTTATATTATGATATCGCGGTATTCAGGGACGGATCCAGGAATAGAAGTTGGGGGGGCTTGAACTCAATATGATAAGTTATATATTATTAAAAAAAATTTACATTATATTGTTCAACGAAGTTGTGCTCTACGAGATTTTAAAACATAAAATTCATCAATAATAGAATTTACATCAATATGTTTAGGTAAATCTCGTTGAATATAGAGTGTCAAACAATCGGCAAGAAAGTCATCCTCCATTTAATTGCGAAGGGTCGTCTTCACATGCTTCATTGCTGAAAAAGCCCGCTCAGTAGTGACAGTAAACACAGGTAATGTCAAAACAAGATTAATGTTCCATTTTGAAAAAGTTCAAGTTATAATCCTAAACAAGAATAAAATAATTATTAAACAAATAAACAAGTAATATTCAATCAACAACTCAACAACAAACAATCAAGAAACCACAAATCACGCACAGAGAAGCTATAAAAAACAAAATAAAAAATGTATAGCCGATTCTTACCTGGATTGTTGCCTTGCCGATGAGCAATTCGATTTCTTCGGGAGTCCACAATTCTATTTTGTCGCTAAAGGGCTTGAGACTAGGGAGAGAAATTTTGTAGAATTGAGGTGGGGCGGATCAGAGGATATGGGATGAATTTGGTCTCATCCTTGTAAATGGACGGGACTTCATTGGACTAAGACATTGATGTACGACGGTTTTTGAAACAACCAGTCGCTATTAGCAACGGTTTTTCGAAAAACAGTCGCTAATAGCGACTATTTTAATTAAAACCGTCGCAAACATTAGCGACGGTTTATGAAAAACCGTCGCTAAAAAAAAAGTGGGCTGGGACTACAGCCCAGTACAGCCCATGCATAAATCCGTCTCTGGCGGTATTCCGTATTAAATAGACATGAGAGACTGCATCTATTTAACTATTAATGAGTATGTAAGTTAGAACATAAATCCAAAAAATTAATGTAATATATCAAATCGTCAAAAACATCTTTCAAATGTTCAAGCAAGGCTTACGACATTTAACAACTTCCATGGCAAAAAGATATCGCCCGTCTATCGATTAGAAGCATTCATTATACAATACCCAACCGCAATCAACGCCCAAAACAAATACATCCACACTTTTTTTACACACTTTTGACTTCTTCTTTTTTTACGTGTTTAAGTCGGCATTTTGAAATCCCCTACCATAAGTCCATATTATAAGTGAGATTCTGGAAAATTACAAAAACTTGTGTTAGACGGTCTCACGGGTCGTATTTGTTAGACGGATCTCTTATTTGGATCACTCATGAAAAAGTATTACTTTCTATGCTAAGAGTATTACTTTTTATTGTGAATATGGGTAAGGTTGATCCGTCTCACAGATTATGATCCGTGAGATGGTCTCACATGAGACTCACACATGGAAAATTAGGAAGATTTTGGATCATGGAACACAATCAAACATTACAAACTCATGTTTGACTAATTCAAACACGGTACATACACCCTTTAACAAAATCAATTTTTCCGACTTGGTCATGAACGACCCAAGTTAAACCAGGATGACATGCCCCACATGGATTTTACGTGGAAACAATGCACATCCATGGCCCAAGTTAAACTGGGAGAAAAACTTTCGATATAATATAATTTCATCTCATCTCGAAATCAAATTATGTTAATAATTCAAGATCAAACCACTCATACGATGATATCAAACATGGAGTTAGCTATCAATTACTATTTCTCGATATATCACGTCATCATTTTTTTAATACTTTTATATACTTTATTACATATTCCTACAGGTTGTGTTTAATTGCTCGATAGGAATCTCATCTAATGTTTGGTTATACATTTATGCCTATATTAAATATCTTACATCAATTTTAATAACTAATTATTTATCGTACATCAATCAAATTATTAAATATAAAACAACAATATTATCATTTATGTCTATTGCATTTACTTTTTATTTATTATTAAAGGATAACATTTATAATTTATCATTTTATCTCAAACTTAATCATTAAAACTAAACATATTATTATTTATTAATTATTATCTCACATTCAACTCGACCATTTTGATATCCAAATAAATATAAGTACAAGTAGCACTAAAATTATCTCGATGCACACAAAATATTAGTTAGCTGCTTAGCCATAGAAGGATGTGGCATAAAGCCTCGCATGCGACGATTACTAATTACAAAGGAGGCGAAGGATGTGCCTACTGCCTATGAGATGCATCGCCAGTTTCAGTAACACAACCGATTTCAAGATTTTTCATCGGACCCAATATCCATTTTGAGATCGATCTCCATTAAAATCTCGACACTTCACACATCTAATCAGTATATATCAGCCCAACAATTTTACTCGTTCGATTCTGGGTTTTGATCAAGTAAGTTTTCAAAGTTTGGTTTTGATATACTAACATTTTAATTTATATTATTTTGATTTAATTGTTGACGTAACACTAGAAAATGTCGATATGTTATTGAACTAAAATATCTGAAAATTAATAATTACAGGATTAAATAATATTGTGGTGCGAACATGTAATTTTTAGCCCCGCTTCAAGGAAAGTGCATTTGCCAAAAAAAGATAAAAAAAAATATGCGTGGATAATAGTTTTTAAAAAGTCAGAAACCAAATTATGCGGCTTTTCTGGCTCCTACTTCCATCTTCTCTTTGAAAAAAATTCGCAATTGTATGGGAAATCGGAATACCAAACTGCTTCCATTCTTTTTTATAATTTTTTTAAAAAAAGTTAAGACACCCACTTACTATTAAAAATCACGCTTTAAGTCAAGTATTTTCGTATCCAAAAATTTGTCCCAAGTAATTTTTAAAAATTATATATAAAAAAGTCGTTATATATAGGTTTTACTTGTAAATCGATTTTATTATAATTTTTTTTAAATAGTGTTTGTCGTACATGATTAATTTTATCACAATTGATTGACAAAAAAATATTTATTATATATGTATGATTTGTACATTAGTTGTTTTTGTTATTATTATTATATGTAACGATATAACATATGCACTGCATTATTAAGTGTGAGACATTTAGAATAATTAACTTTTAGTGTCATGGTCTGTTTTAATAATTATATATATATATATATCAATAAAGTGTTAAAACTTTAATGCAAATCACATGTAACTTAGCATGATAGAGCTTTTGTTTCCTAAACTTCAAGTCGTGGGTTCAATTTCTAATTTGCTCTTTTTTATTTACTTTTTAAATTCATATACAAAATTACAGTGTGATCTATCACTATTTCTTATAATTATATTTTAATTTTCATTTAAATATTATCCAAATGAATTATAAAAAATATTGTACAAAACTCAAACTCAAAATATGAAGTCTTTATTATTTATAATTATTTTAAATTTTAAAATTAATTTGAATAGTATAATTTTTTTTTGGCCCTTTTATAAATATTATAGAAACATAATTTTTAGAAATAAAATTAGAATTGAAATATTAAATTGTTCATAATTATTTGGTGGGAGAGGAGAAATTGGCGTGCATGGACTTGGCGCCAATCAAGGGCGACAATTGAGTTAATTTTCGCCCGTCGCCATTCAGCCGATCACGGCGGAATGTGTGCCCCGCCCGCCTATCGCTTTTTGTTTCTCTTGATTATCATAGCTAATTCGTCAACTTTTCAAAAGTTTTGTACACTGTAGTCTGCAGACATCTATTTTACAAAACATACTCTCTTAGGAAAACTAGACCATCAGACTTCTCTCGAAACCAAAATCGAAAACCAAAATCGAAAATCGAAAACCGAAACCGAAACGGTTTTTTCGGTTTTCAAAAGCAGGAACGGAGTTTTGGACTTACAGTCCGGTTCAGGTTTCTAAAAATAAGGAACCGAAACCATAAATCATTCTTAAATATTAATATTTTAATTGTAGTATATATAGATACTTTAAATTATGCCATTAAACTATTTGATCTATATAAATTATATTTAACCATTTATTTATATTTATTTCTAAAATAAAACTAAATATTATTTTATATTGCAAATGTTGAAAAATTAATTTCACAATACTACAATTTTATAATATAATTTTATTGCTTTAAATTTAAACTAATAAAGTTAAGTTCAAATCATTTCAAACCAAAACTTCTAAAAACGGAAAATACAACCGTTAAAAACCGAAATCGACTTTTTCGAGCTCGGGCTTGAGTATTTTAAATTTCTCTAGCTCGATTCAATCAAACTCCAATCACTTGTCTCTTGTAATAAAAAAATCAAAATTAGAAAATATGAAATTGTTTTTGTAATATGATTTTAAGATTCGTCCAGGTGTTTCCTTGTTCACATGATTCTTGAGAATCACACTTGATAAGTGTAGACTTTGACCACTTTACTACAGCCGGTGGAATCATTGATAAATCGAGGCAAAGAAACAAGCGTGGACACTCTGTTTCATTAAAGCTGATTCATGTTTTTTAATTCTACAAGATTATACACATCATTAATTACGCAGTAAATTCTCATTAATGTTTATTTAATTTGCAAAAGGGTCACAATCGAATTTAATACCTTTTTTTGGGGGGTTAAAATAGTTTAAATTATGTGTTTATAATATGACATGATGTACGGCAGATTTGTTCCCAAAAAATAGGTTAATGAATAACTTGCTCGGTCCTCATCAACCCTTACGGAGCCGAGGAAGATATCTATTCGGACTAGAATTTTAAATTTTAGAATATTTTAAATTTATTTATCAAAATCCATGTATAATTTTTTTAAAAAAGATTTGGGCAACCCGGACTTTAATGTGGCTCCGCCACTGGCTCATCAACAACGTGAATATGATGATTGAGTCGGAAGTGATAGAAAATTCTTAAATAGGATTAGTGTCATTGTGCGCGTGTTTTGCATCCATGTAGAATTGATATTTTTATATATATAAATACTATATTAAAATGAACTTATAAGTTCAATTTCAGAAAACAAATAAAAGTAAAAATAAATTTAATTTTTTCTTAAATTTTTTCTAATTTTCCCTAAAAAGTTGGCAACATTTCTATTTAATTAAAAGTAAAAATAAAAATAAGCTCTTACATTTTATAAGTTTTTTTATGATCTTATAAGTTGTGAGATCTTATTTTTAAAATAATGTGTTAAAGTGTTTGGATGAACTTATTTTAAACAAATTAAAATTCTTAATGTGTTTGGTATTATAAGATCTTTTTATTATCAAAATATCAAAAAGATATAATAATATGTGTTAGTGTAAGTAGTTATACACGGCTTTTATATATATATATATATATATATATATATATATATATATATATATATATATATATATATATATATATGAAAAAGAATTTAATAATTGTACTATTGAAAAATAAAAAAATTATATTTATAAAAATTATATTCTTTTGAGAAAAAAATATTTAATATTATTTTTAATGTGTGTAAATAAATATTGATTAAAAAATTGTAATTAATAATTTACTTAATAAAATATAAACATTTTTGTTTTTAAACGAAAAGAATCTTTTAGATATGGATATAGTACAAAAAAGAATCAATACAGTAGAATAATTATTATAGTTAATTATAATTTTTGGGCACCTGAAGAACTAGACAAGAATAATGGTCCCTCAATATTTCTTAATCAACAAATAAATATGGAATATATCTTCCACCATGTTACACTTCATGTAGTTCCTTTCCAATGGCTACAAAAAATATTGAATCTTAGAAATCAGAATATATACAACTAACAGATTGTATAATCCAATAGGTGCTAAAAAAATCAACATATTAGGACATTAATATTAATATTATGTGAGTAAAAAAAATAAGAATGTAATAGTATAAATGTATTAACGTAAGATTGCATCCAATAATCTTTTTTCGTTTTCAAGTGTTCAGTCAATAGAAAAATTGTAGGACCGAACGCTTGTCGTTTTACCAAAAACTATAGCTAGTAGTAATAGTGCAACTCAAATATTTTAAGTAGCACAACAGATCAAACACCATGGTTCGATCGCTCTACCAAACAAGGACAATTATTACACCCAACAAAAATCATAGACGTCATCACATGTAAAAATAAATATAGATTGTTAGATTGAACGCATAATTGGAGCAATATTGCAATGGTATGTCGAACTCGACAATGATGAAGTCGACTTATTTCAAATATTTAGTTTATTATATTTTAATGTCTCTAGCTTTAGAAAAATTGTTTTGGTCATTTAAATGTCGCGACTAAACTACCCTTCTATAAATGTAATTACATAGTTAAAATCAAACTACCATCACTTTAATTCACACGATTTCTTCAAAATTTATTATATTTAAAGCAATTAGTGGGATAAATTATGAAGCATAAAAAGAGATTTAAAAAAAATAAACAACACGTAAAGATAAAATGGGATTAAAAAGTAAAAAAGCCGACACCCGAATCCCAGGATAAGAAGGTTTGTTTCAACCTGTCTGTGTAGATAGTGTCTGCATGGGCAATGAACGGCCCGGATCACTCCACATGAGTGATTCGGGCCCACCTCTATGTAAAAAAATAAAATAAAAAATTGACTCGAAAAAATCCGAGTCGTTGGATCGATCTTTGCGGACATTGCCTGCTAGGGATAGGATCGAGTTAACCGGATAAGAACGTGCCCACTAACCGTAACTGATTTTTGGTCCCATTTTCTTGCAAAAATTGGCTACAACGAAAACATCAGCTTTTCGACTATTGTCGCTTTCCAACGAAACAATTAAATAAAATAAAATATGATATTTTCATACGATACTCACTGAAAATTTAGAATCCGATTTCAACAAGTGACGCTAGTCCAAATGCAAATCTCGAATTTATTCTAGGTCTGAAATCACGAAAGAGAGCATTAGAAGGAGGCCTGGAGGGTGTCTCGACGTAGCCCCTCCGACGCTCAAATCATAAATTGAGAATATAATGAGAGAGCAGAGGTGCTACTGAAAGTCAATATAGTGAATGAATGAATTGAACACTCAAACCTTGATATTTATAGGAGGATACATGAGCTTTCTACTTTGTCTAAGGTTGGACCGAGGGTCTACAATCTGGTTCGAACATGGTCTTGATGGACTCATTCATGAAGTATCATCATCTTTTTTTAATATTTGTTTTTTAGCTTAATTTGAGGCAGCACTTATGGACCAGGAAAAAATTAAAGTGGAGAACAGTCCATTGTCACAGTCTCCTAGAGCTTGTGCCCTTTGGGAAAAAGGTCTTCAATTGTTTTTTTACATTAATTTAATTTTTTTTTTCAAAAAACATTTAAATTATACTAACTCCAATCCAACTATAAATGTTTTTTTTTCGATTACTCCAAATATACAGTTCAGATTCTTCATTTAATATCATTTTTCTTTTGTTTTTACTAATTTATCCCTATAGCTAATTATTGAAAAATGTGCGAATTTTATTAAATGTTTAAAAATGAATAAATATAGAAAGTTTATCCGTAATTTTTTTTCTCACGAATGTTTATTTGGGTGAAAAAACAAATATACATTGATATATATATTTGAGATTGAATAGAGTATTTCATTAGTTTATAGATGTATTATTTTATATTGCGTTAATCCATGTTTCTTAATCCTTCATAAGAATATATACGTAATTATAAAATAAAATTTCAACTTTTTTTAAAAATAATTTCCTTTTTATTATTTTATATCAGTTTCTCTTTTGACTGCTTATTAAATATAAAATATATTTATCTACATGTTGAATTGTTGATATAAGTTACGAATTATAATTTTCTGTACAAGATGTTGTATCACATTCTATGGTTTATGAAAACTATAAAATTTGTTGGATCCAGGAAAAAAAATTATTTTTATCCATTTAAAAAATGCAGTTCAATTCTTAAAATAATTATGATTTAGGAATATCAATTTTTATTTCTAAGCCATTAAATAATTTTGTAGGAAAAAATTAACGTTCTGATTACTAAAAATGACAGATGATAAACCAATATACGATATGATAAACTATAAAAATTATCGCAAGGTCCGCGATTTCATTTTGCGTTGAGTCGGGACTCGGGACATGATAGTAGGGGTATAATTTAACCGTTGTGTTACTTCGGGATTTAAATGAGACAATAATGAAAAGCACGTAGTATTTCGCATCCTTAGCAGATTATCACATAGACTTCTGTAGAATATTTTAAAGTCAAAAGTCATACTTAATTGAGTCATAATGACAATGAGGTATAACATATCTCCAATTGTGAATCATATATCTTTCATGCGTGTGATACAATTATCAATTGAAAATTAAGAAAAAGTTTTTAGCTTATTATTTCGATGAATCAGATTTAGCCTATTAACAATATACATCAATATATGAGCAGTTTTCCTTAAAATAAAATAATTATTTTTTATATGAATTTCAATTTTCAAATATGCTTTATATATATATATATATATATATATATATATATATAAAGACAGTCCCATGTAACGTGCGGTGTCTTCGAACATGTGCAGGCTCGTGCAAGGAAAATGGGCCACGGGGGACCAACCATGTGCTATCCTCAAAATTTTGATTTCCACGAATCAGAAGTTGAAACGTGGCACGTTATAATGGATGATTTAATTTCTGGGTTTTGTCCGAGAACTATTTTATTTCTTTGTGAAAAGAAAGAAATAAAATAACAAAGAAGTAATGGTGGAATTAATTAGAATTTGTAAATTGGACTGAGAGAAAAAACAATGACATGGAAATTGGAATAGAAGAGTTGGAGGAGAAGGAGAATAATTCAATTGGGTTGTTACATTTTTGTAGAAGACAAATTTAAATAATGCAAGTCCACATGACTATGTTTTTTTTGTAAGGTTTATGACTTATTATTATTTTTATCCAATGCTCTTGCAATTATATAGACAAATATGTCAACAATTTTATTTTTTGGATTTTGTTATCACATACATTCGTAGCATCTCATAACATATTATTAACTACGAATAGCCTATAAACACTGTATTTAGTATCACGGTGAATTTTTTAACAATTTTTCCATATTTTAATTCAGTATAAAACAGAAAAAACATGTTTCTTATTAAATGATCTCATATATCATTATTCACAAAGCGAGTCGATCATACTCATATTTACAATAAACTGTTGGATTTTATATAGAGAAGTGTCTTCTATAATTTTTTCCCAAAATGTAAGATAGATTCCCTATGAAAATTCTTTTTTCCATCGTTTGGTAGAAGCACTGCTATTTACATAAATTTTTCCAAAACTAAAAATAATTTTTTTTACATAATTTAATTTGCAGTTCTCCCAGCTTTCACCTTTCTCCGCATCAATACATAGGCAAACCATAGTTCGATTCGAACCACAATTCCGAGGGTAAATATTATTTTCCTCGTTTAAAAAATTTATATCGTCAATGCCTAATTATTCGGTATTCTCTTGGGCTATTATTTACTGTGAGCACAAAATAATAATTATTTTTATATTAGACAAAAATTAATAAATTTAACAAAATAAATAATTATTAAAATATAATTTCAAAAATAATTTCTCATTTTAATTAAAAATTAGTTAGAAAACTTACGCAACTTTATCTCCCCTTCTAATTTGTATGTCAAAAATGTATACCATGACACCAACATTCTTTCAAATTCACTCTCTTGACCAGTCTGGCGACCCAAAAATCTATGAACATCCCGAGTCATTAGACACAGCCGGGGGACCTGTTGTTTATGTCCATTTCTACTCCAATCTAATCTGAATAACATACCTTAACATCCCGAGTCTTGCGACCTCTTGATGCTAATCTTTCCAACCAACATTGCTATGCTTTCTTGAGGCAATGCCTTTGGTCGAGTGGCTAGGAGTTACCGGAAATGATGGAGTGATTGGTGCTTCTTCATCATCCCAATTGTCTCCCCAACTGTCGTCCCAACCCTCATTTGCAGCTGGCTCGTGTTTGCT
Organism: Primulina eburnea; assembly: GCF_022965805.1. Lineage (NCBI taxonomy): Eukaryota > Viridiplantae > Streptophyta > Magnoliopsida > Lamiales > Gesneriaceae > Primulina > Primulina eburnea. Next base: position 33,839,749 of record NC_133106.1, on the reverse strand, counting down.
GCCATGGGAAACTGGTAGCTCCATGTCTAGCATTTGGTACTTGGGAGCTTTTTTTGCAAAACGCCGCCTCAAGAAGACACACATCAAAACTGATGCTGTCATTGCTAATGCACCCAAAAACAGGATTGCAATCAAGTTAGTTTGCCGAGTGAGGTTGAAGAAAGTGGACTCAGAGTCACCACCAAGCTTTTTGTTACCATGTATAGATTGATAACTAATATCAAGACGGCAATCACCATGCCCCGCCGTGAGCACGATGAATTGACCATATCCTACACCTTTGACAGGTACATTGAGCTGCATGATAAAGCGTTGATAACTGAAATACATATGGAGGCATTTTTCATGACCAACCATGGACAAAAAACAAGAAAAACAAAGGGCACTTGTTATGGCACGACATAAATAATGACAACAAAGCATCATTGAGAAAATTAAATCTCATGATACAGAACTTTAAAAAGAAAAATAGTAAGGATGAAGTGTAATCAGAAATAAAACATCATTCCCGATTTCTCACTCTGAGGAAACTCATGTAAATAAAATAATATAAATTGATTAATGTAGAAAATAAATTTACTTCCAATTGCAAGAGACATCTGAAAGTCAACACGATACACAACAACAATGTGTATACTCTCAGAAAGAAGGAATTGATTATGGCAAACTACAAAATCTTCAGATTAATCAAAAAATTGGTCTTCAGTTATTAATGATTATTACTAAGACTCTCAAGGTTTTGTTTTACACAACGTATTAATTAGCTCATAGTAATAATTCTGAGGAAAATTAAACCTGCAAGCATTCTCAACATTTGGCAATAAAAACAAGTGCCCACAGTTATTAGTACTTCTATGAGAAGAGATTAGTGGGGTCGATCATCTTGGTAAAAGAAATTTACCCAGTATATCCAACTGAGGATTCTTGTTTAAAGCTGCCACTATGGCAAACAGAGAAATTATGCTCCAACTGTCCAACTTATATCTACTTCTGCCAGATGTGTCGATCGATCACCAAATTGATCATCTGTTACTCCCTAAGGTGCAATTATAGTTACTTAACGAAAGATACCCAACATGATAAATTGTACGACACTTTTGGTATGTGTAGAAACAATGAAATATAGAAGCTTTGGAATTTACCAATAAATCAGCAGGACAATTTCTTGAGTCTGGAAGTAGGCCATAATGGTTGTTATCACAATAATCAAGATTTAACCCATTTAACAAGATTCTGCTTCTATGTAGAACTGTAAGCTTACAATCCTACTAAGGATTGTAGCAAAAGGAGTAGCAAAACCAAGAAAAAAAACAAGTAATGATGCGTGATTACACATGCAAAACAAAAATTAGGTATATCAAAATCAAGTAAAAAACAAACAAGAAAATGTTGCAAACATTGTTATCTGATGAATTATTTAACAGTATCAATTTCGAGCAAGTATGTAACCGTAATGGATGCCATTCTAGTGGAAAAAGTAGCTGTGACCAACAATATGGCAGTGCTTCCTTATGGGATGAAAATTCTGGTAAAATAGTGCAAACCTCAGTGACTTCATCTTCTTGGAGTTGAATCTTGTTCTTCTCTAGATGAACCAAATCGGGTGCTGATATTGTCACACTGAGGAGGCTTTTTCCCTTGTTTTGAATCAAAAGTGAACGTTCTGGAGATTCTGGGATATCAAGAGTAAAACCCCTTTTAGCTTGTTCATTTGGAATTGAACAAGTTTCGTCAATAACACTCAATCGGCTACTATCCAAAGACATAACAGATTCAATCACTCTATGCAAAACCTACGTAATTATAAATCCACTTGCTCTAGGTAAATATATCATCTATAATAAGTTATAAGAAGCTGAATCTGCAGATTATTGGACTAAACAAAGAGTTCTATGAGAATGGCTGCTTTGCTATGTGATTGTTTATGCTATCTCTTCCCCCAATTAATGAAATTTGAACTTATTGATGAAGGATTTTCATCCAACAGGTTTTCTTTGACTAATACCCACTATTTGATCCAATGTTCACAAAACATAAAACCACTATGTGACTGAGTGAGCAAATCATCAAGATTTTTCTTAATACACTTCTGAACTGTCTAGCAACTTCGATAGCCTATGTGAACTAACCATTGTTTTTCAGTCATCAATGGCCGCACAAAGGCACCTCTTAACATAGAAACTTGTATACATAACTCAAGAAAGTTAATCTCACTGACAGAAATGATAGTTTTAAATGTGAATCACATATCGTAATTCACTATACGCAAATTCCCACAATAGTGACTTCAAGTACATGGATACTCATCGATTTAAAGATCACTGCAAATTGAAACCGCCTGCTACCTGGAATCACCGATCAATAAATAATACCCAAAAGAAGAAAAAAAACAACCAAGAAAATTAAAAAACATACCATTCCCTGGAACTCTCAGACAAGCAACCAGCGTCTTATCATCATCAGTGCATCTATTTGACGATGAATCACATACCGGATGCTTAACCTTTTCTGTACCCTTATCAGGTTTCGAATCAGACCCCTTGATCTGCTTCTGCTCATCTTTCGAAGCAGTGTCATTCGCCTTCTTTTGCTCATCATTCACCCCTTCTGCCAACTCAGGTTGTTTACTCGAATCACTCCCATTTGAATGAACATCTTTACCATTCTTTACAGGATTGATTGTCGCAGTTACACTATCATTACCGTTGCCCTTTGCTTTTGTATCAGAAGTACCATCAATAACCTAAAAACAAGAAAACGAGCATATTAACCACATAATTCATACAATTAAACTAATTCCAACGCAAAACCACCAATAAGCACAAAAAATCTGAAGTCCGACTACCTTTGACTCCGCTGCAACTCGATATAAAACAACCGAATCCAGAAGCACAATCAGCACAAGACAATAATTTATCTTCATCCCCATAAAGATTATTGATCTAAACCTTATGATATCGAGAAGTACTCAATCACTACACAAAATAACACAAACAAAAAAATGAGGGGAAAAAAAAGAAAATAGAAAATCACACTTGACAAAGTAAAACAAAACACAAAGCAAGATAACCGACCTTGAGACGCCGCAGATTTTCATACATATACAGTTCCAAACCTGTGTCAGAATCTTGTGTTCAGTCCAATATGGCGTGATTGTTACATTTAAAATATCAGTACCAAATTTTAGCGGCCCTGCTTCTTTGTGCAGGAAAGAAGCTGCAGCGAGAGCCGAACAGCAGTAACCAATTGTTAAATGGGCCTGATAGTTTCATGGGCTGAAAAATATTAAGAATTAAAAGGCCCTTTAAGTCAATCGACTATTCCGGCCCAGTTTAGACAGTAAAATTGTGTTCATCCTCGTTTGCTTTTCAAGTTTTCTAAATATTAATGCGTAATTAGTCGTAATTAAATTCTAATGATTATGTTTATCACCACAATTATCTTATCTATAACTCGGTTCTTAAATTATACACTTTTTTGGACGAAGGAGATAAATGTATTGCATAAAAATCCCAATAATAAGATTTTTTTATCATCATTTTAAGTTTGATTTATTCAATCGATTTAATCAGATGAACACAGAAAAAATAAAATCAAGCCTAACCGACCGATCTAATTGGTATTTGTAAAATTGATAATCAATTTATGAAAATAGTTGAAATACGCAAATACTACGGAAGTAATTCGATTAATTAGATTTGACAAACTTTTTACTTCTTTTGCTTTCATAAAATCTAATTAATGACCCTATAGCTTGGGGATGTTAATTACATTTCTAACTTGGAATTAAATTCCATCCACCAACCAACCAACGACATCCATATCTCAACCGTTAATAATCTTAATTAATAATTCTCCAATAATAAAAGTACATTACAAGGGCTGAGTTACAATGTTGTCAAACCGGCCTTTGGTCTAATACTACACGCCTTCTTTTGTGAGAAACCAAAAGGATTGGCTGAGACTAATAGACGTAACAAGTCATACACGACTTTATGTTATGCAATTATGTCTACTAATATCATGTTTATCACGAAATATGTCAAACCTCATTATATGTATGAAAATTCATAACCTATATATATATATATATATATATATATATATATATATATATATATATATATAAACTAAAAAATTTTGATGACATGATCGACAGATCACGGTGACATCATGGATTCAATTGTGTGTCGACTAAAAAGTAGTCACGAGAAATTGGAGAACAAAATGAAGGCCGGCTAGCTAGCTAGCTAGCTTTTGTGTGCGGTTGGGCGGTAACGTGTCATTTTCTGGGTGGTGTACATCCAAGTTTAACAAAACGCCAATTTTTTACTTTCCTTCTGAATCCTTAATCTACCCATTTGCTAATTTCGGCATGTACATGTGATTTCTAAATATTTTTCCCAATATAAAAAGGTTATAGATATTATTTATGACTATGTCTATTGTGACTTGTGAGGTGATTTCACATATATTTTTTCAGAGACAGATCAATATTAATTATATTTAGAACAAAAGGTAATATTTTTTTATGGATGACGCAAATAGAATATTTATCTCATAAAATTAACTCGTGAGACCGTCTCACATGTATTTTTGTATTACTAGATGTATTGTAGCAAATATCAGGCGAAATCCGCCTGCTGATTTCAAGAGTAAAAGCTAAACAAGATATGAGGATCGAAATTCCAACTTTAACATCTTCCCTTGAACTAGTTTTTAGGATTGAGTTAGGTCCAAATTCCAATATTAACACCTCCACCACACATTCTCGAGCAAGTGTGTCACAAATAAGATTTGTCCAGTGTAGTTTATCTAGTTTACGTAGTTTGCACACGATTGTGTTAATTCGAGTGTTTACCTAGCTAGCATAGTTCATTGTCGTAAAAAAAATTTAACTTATACATCTGCATCAAATGGTACTATCGTATAATATTCAAAATGGAATAAATATTGAGCGATTATAAAGTTTTTTTCCTGTCATATATGTTATTTATTCTACGCATAACTTCTTAAAAATTTAACAGATAATAACTATATTATAATTTCAATAATCCATGCACGTCAATATTGATAAAAAAAAAAAAAATTTGGTTACTATATTGATAAAGTTTTAAAGTGTGTACGGCCCGTATATTATAGTGATAAATACGTAAAGTAGGTTTTCGATTTTTCTTACAGTAGTACACCTGTCTAACTTCACACGCACACGATTCAGTTATGTAGTCTGTGAGCACAAAAACCAAGGTAGCCATAGAAACAATTACTTTTAAAAATATATATTATATATATATATATATATATATATATATATATATATATATATATATATATATATATATATATATATGTATTAAAATAAAAGTTATAATATTTTTTAATTATAATAAATTTCACAGACATACCAAACGTTAAATTATTATAGCTAAGCATGGTTTAGGAAAAATAGAGATTATTTACTTGATTGTATAACCAAACCAACATATTTCAAGAACCCAGAACCAATTTTTTCCTCACAAAGCTGCTGTATTCAAACCACCTTTTCATGATCGGGCTCTCACTTGTGAAGGTCCTAATCTGTTCATCCATTTTTTTTTATGTTATATGAGATCACTCCATTCTGTTGTTTATACATAACTCTCTAAATTTCTTGATATCTGGGCTGTGTTTCTTTCTTGGTTCTGACATCCTCAAACTCAGGAAAGGGTAATTTCTCTCTGTCCTTTGTTTTGTGATGTCAAGAAACCTAAACACAACCATGTAAAAATGAACAAAATCGAAGAAAATAAGCCTCCACTTACGTTTGTAAACGAGTCAAATATTGGAGGTGTTCTGTCACAGCTCATTCTATAACTAGTGACTCCAGCGCCTTCGATTCAATCTTTTCCTTCTACCAAACAACAGACACCGTCTCCAGCCATGTTTTCCGGCCCTTGGGCTCTTCTGTTTACATCATACAGAGAGATATGCACCGAAAATTCTCCAATGAAAGACAAGTGATCGCTTCGTTTCCAAGAGATCACTCTCTGTTAAATCCTATTTCGGGACCGGCCGGTTACGTTAAAACTTGTTTCAAACCGAGCAAGAAGAAGCTGTACAGCCTACAGGGGAGTGAGGCAGTCAGGCAGAGGCACTGGGGCCAATGTGTGGTTGAAATTAGACTTCCGCAGAACAAGATGAGAGTTTGGCTCGGAACATTCCACATGGCGGAGGCCGCTGCTTACGCCTAGGACAGGGCGGCTTCCAAGCTCCGTGGCGAATACGCCCGCCTGAATTTCCCGAACCTGCGGGATCCTACGTGGTTAGGATTAGGGGACTGCGCCCGCCTCAAAGCTCTGAAGAATGCTGTTGATAAAAAGATTGAATCCATTCTTCTGAAGGTGAAAAAGGGTAAAGAAGTCAAAAAAATTGGGAATAAAAAGGAGATCAGTGACGGCAGCAAATGTGAGAGCGAAGGCGCCGCGAAGAAGACTGTTTCGTCTCCGAACTCTGCAGTGAATGCCGAGAGTTGGAGTGCTAGCGTTTCAGAAGATGGGTTCTGGAGAGGCGTAGGTAGGAGGTGGCGAAGACTCGCCGGGCTCGTTGTCGCATGAGTGGCGCTCGGCAGTGGCGAATCATGTGGAACTGGAGACCGAAGGGTGGTCGCTTCCTCCGATGACATCGTACGACCCCGAGTTGATATGGGAAGTCCTTGCTAATTAATATCTTCTTGCAGTGTGCATGTAGCATGGTTGATAAGAAAACTCTCGACACCATGCTTGTTCCATAATATTTCAATTCTTACAAACTTTAGCATGAAACGTACTTTTCTTAAATGGTTATTATAATAATAATAATAATATATGGGATGCAAATGTGTGGTGCCAAGAATCGAAGCTTTCTCATGATAGGCCTTTTAACACGTATTTGAAAGGAAAAATTTCATATATTTACCCGAATTTTTTGTAAAAAATAAGTAAACTATTTGATATCTTCAGTCAGAAGTTATTAACCATGCAGCAAAATTTTGTGGTCCAGAATTGCTTACATCACTCGGTTCAAGATATATAGAGCCCTTAAACATATAGATAGTTGTACGTTTGGTTCCATTTGTAACACACTAGGTTATGGTCATCTGTCAGTGGTAGCAGAACCAGAAATACGACTTCATTTGAATTAGAATTTTAAATTTTAAAATCTTTTAATATTTTAAATTGATTTACCTAAGTTAATATCAAATTTATCCAAAATCATACATATAAATTTTAAAAAAAAATTAGGACCATTCAAACTAAAATGGCAAGGAGTGTGGCTCCGCCACTGCATGCTAGAATTGCACATGCGTGCACATACTCGCCGGAATCCCAAATTCCGATTATTAGTTTCAGTCTCTGTTGGTACACATATTTAAACAATAATATATTTTCATATATATATATATATATATATATATATATATATATATATATATATATATATATATATATATTCATGCTACAAGTGCACCTCGCCGGAATCCCATATATATATAGGGGTGGAGCCACCCTTGGGCTAGGGTGGGCTCCAGCCCCACCTAAATTTACAATTTTTTTTTTTCTGTATTTTTTTTCTTTATTTTTATGTTTTGTTAGTTTATTTTATGAGTGAGTCTCATGTGAGACCGTCTCACGGATCATAATCTGTGAGACGGGTCAACCCTACCCATATTCACAATAAAAAGTAATACTCTTAGCATAAAAAATGATACTTTTTCATGGGTGACCCAAAGAAGAGATCCGTCTCACAAATAAGATCCGTGAGACCGTCTCACACAAGTTTTTGCGTTATTTTATTGATGCAAATTATAATTTTATTGTTAATTATGAGTAATTTTTTAAAATGATCTTCTGTAAATACCTATGATCAAATTTGACTTTCACTCGTATTTTGCTCAAAAAGTTGAAAAACTTAATGTAAGTTGATTTTTAAAATTAGCTTTAAGTTCTAACTATATTTTTAGACTATATTTACAATAATACACAAATATATTAAATTTAGCTAATATGATAATACAATATGCAGTTACTACATATTTTATTATATCTCTATTTAATTTTTATCAATACTAAAGTTTTATAGAATTTTAATTTTTTTTAATATGAACTAGTGTATGTTTATAAGAATTGATTTTGATAAAATAAAGTAATGACTTTGAGAAATTACGCAAAATTTTCATGTGAATCATAGTATATGATATTTATATGATTTAGCAATGATTTGAATTTTGTGCATAATAACTTAAATGATGTATCAAGCTTTTTGTTTTTTTATTAATATCCATATTATTTTTTATGTTTGTCAATATCATTATTATTTTTTTTACCGTTGGTTTTAAAAAATGATGTGTCTGACTTTGACTTTTGACCGCAATGATTCTTAAGAGTAAAAATTTTGAAAAATCTTTTTTTGGAATTAAGATAATGCCATACATCAAGTTCAGTCTATGTGTTAACAAAATATCGATTTCAACCCAAATAACTTATCGAGCTAGGATTAATTTAAAAAATCAATTTGCTTAATTTGAATTTTGATTTTAGTTTTTAAAATCTAGAACAGGCCGTTCTTGTCAAAAAATGATTCAATTACAGTTGAAAACCACTATCGATTTAATGTATTTACAGCTACAATATATTTTCAAATTGAAGATTTAAATATAATATGAGACGGAGCCATCCCCAGGTATTTTGAATCCTGGCTCCGCCCCTGTTTATATATATATATATATATATATATATATATATATATATATATATATATATATATATATATATATATATATATATATATATATATATATATATTTGGTTCGCTAATTTATTTCTTCTTGTAGAACCCACTAGTTAACTTATCTGTATCTTCGTCGATTGGTCGGCAACAATATCCATTCAATACAATCTCCATCCACCAATCAATTATCACTGTTTTTGACTTTTTGATGTATTTAGATGAATGAATTTTGAATATATTTGATATAATTGCGTTAAGAATAATTCAAAAAAGTATGGGTCGAAGCGAGAAAGTGTAAAATAGAGAAGAAACGACTTTTATCTGGGAGCACATTGAAGAATTAGTTGTTTTTATCGATATTTGTCGTTATGGATGTGGTTGCCCTTGAGAGGGAAATAACATATAAAATTGAATTTGGACCATTCACACAACTTGCAGGTGACGATGGCGGTGTCTTTTGTCCACTTGTGATTTTTCCTGACCTCTGACTTTGATTCCCATTCACTCCCCTTTCTCTTCTATTTTACTCTTCCCCTATATCCACTCCCACCCACGAACTTCCGGTAAGTTCTGGCAGTCAGTCGATTTCGATCATGGTCATCACAGCTAACGGCGATGCGCTCACCGCTGGGAAGGAGGAGTTCATCAAGCGACACCACAAGCATGAAGTAGGCGATGACCAGTGTACTTCCTCCTTGGTCAAACACATCAAAGCTCCCCTGCCTCTCGTGAGTCCATCTCAGATCTGTGTTCTGTTGATTTTTAGCTTCTTCTTTTTTCAATTAATGTTATGTTGATTGGTGTACTTCTGTGCGTTGAATTTGTGTGTGTTTATTAGGTTTGGTCGCTGGTGAGGAGATTTGACCAGCCTCAGAGCTACAAGCCGTTTGTGAGTAGATGTATAATGCAGGGTGATTTGAAAATCGGAACTGTCAGAGAGGTGAATGTGAAGTCGGGACTTCCGGCTACTACGAGCAGGGAGAGGCTGGAGCTGTTGGACGATGAGGAGCACATTTTCAGTATGCGGATTGTCGGCGGTGATCATCGGCTCAAGGTATTAAGATTTCTTTGATCTTATCTTCACAGTGATCAAATTCGAAACTTTTTAAGTGATTTCACTTACTTTTGTTGTGTAGCCCATTGTTTGGAATTGAATGTATGCGCGAAAGGGCTATGCGTTTATCTCTGAATCTTCCGTCTGAGTAAATGAAAAATTTATTTGAAAAGATTAAGATTGAGTAAATCAAGAAACTATTTGTGAATCTGTTACTTCTCGGAGTTGTATTTTAATTGTTGATTCCCATTTAAATCATCTTTTCATGATTTGTTTTGTGCAATAACAACCTCGCTTGTCTTTTCTTATTTTCGATTGGAGATTTGCATATTTATTTCGATAAACACATGCATTTGGTTGATTGATTATTAAAGTTGGATAAGAATTTGTGATCAACAAAAAAACCTTCTCAGATGGTTAAAGTTAAAGCTAAAGCATTTGCATATTCATTCAATTGGGGGTAAATGATTTGTTATTTGTCATGAAGTGTTCATAAACCAAATGGGCTTCTGTTTCCATATGATGTCGAAGGTTTTAGTTTTCTATAAAAATTCAATCTTGAGCTAAAAAACGTAAGTGAGCTAAAAACACCTTATTAAAAAAGATGTGGTATGCCTGTTTATTCTAAGCCTTTGCATGTAATTGCCCCCAAAATTACAATCGTCGAGTAATTGATAGCACCATTTTACCATAATAAAAACATAAATATGTCTATTTTCTTTATCGATTAAAGCATCCTGAAAGTTTCAAATGCTTTGGTAGAGAGACTGTGTTAGAAACATAATCATATTTGTATTTTTACTACATTCTAAGTGATATATTTGACTTTGATAACAATAATGTAGTGATAAGTTCATCACGCTTGGATGAATAAAGAGAGCATGTTTCCGTCAACATAATTGTTGCTTGGGGATTTTTCGTGTATAGATTTTTGAACTTGGAATGTTAGCTTTTTTCAACATAAGACGGGTTTACTCTTATATTTGGATGTACTAATTTTTGCATGGAAGTTATTCTAAGTTTGATCTATCTTTTGTTTTATCGGATTTTACTTCCCTTTTATTAATAATGGAGGCGTCGCCTAGGATAATTTAGGCTGGCCATTTTAGTTAGTTGAAAAAGAGTCGCAAATATATATGGTTGAATCAACTTGTGTGATCCTTTGTTAAGGTATCACTTTTTTTAAGACATTTACAAACAATACATATAAGTGTCTGTTAATTGCCTTGTCAAGAAACTAGATTTCCTATTTGTCAAACTAAAATTGCCAAGAAAACATGGTTAGGAACTAAAAATTGACAACATAAAGAACCAAAATGCAATTTCCCGTTCATCGTTATTTTATTTTATCTAATCAAGTTACATTAAAGTCGATTTTGCTTGAAAATTTATGCAGAACTATTCTTCTGTCATCACTGTCCATCCCGAAATTATTGATGGGAGACCAGGGACCATGGCCATTGAGTCATTTGTAGTGGATGTGCCAGATGGGAACACTAAAGATGAAACATGCTACTTTGTTGAGGCCCTGATAAAGTGCAACCTCAAATCACTTGCTGATGTGTCCGAGCGTCTTGCTTTGCAGGATCGGACAGAACCCGTCAATTAAATTGGAGTATATCATCGAGATACGCAGTATGTGTAATCCAACCAGCTCCATGAATGAGAATGACACCCTCGGCAAGAAGTTGTGAGCAGACGAAGAATCTGGCCAGTCCTCCTTGGTACCATGTCTTCCCAATTTTATCCACGTATCACGATGTGGGCTTATTTTCCTGTAGTTTCTCGAAGTCTTATGTTTTACTCTTAGACAAAGAAATGATCGGTTTTGTATGTCGTAATTGACCCTGTGCTGAGAATGGGTTGTATATATTTCTACTCTTGGAGATGTAAAACGGTGATGTGTTTGGTTGTTTTTATGTGTTGGTCACTTTCATGAAATTTCTGTCTGCTATTAAAAATTGGCAGTTGGGGTTTATGAATCATGTTTACGAATATACAGGAGTCAAGTGATCGCCCGTAGTTCTGGAATAAACCTCTCAACTAGGCTACGTGAGAGTGAGCAAGGGCGGTCGTCTTCTCTTACGGTAATTTTCCTAGTTTTTAGCAATTGCGTAGTTGATACGCTCTCATGATGTTATAAAATAGAAAAAAACTACATCTTTTTTTGAAAAACCAATGAAATAATAAACATCCTCTGCGACATTTTTTTAGGGAATCCTACGACAATTGTTAGTGATACAGTTACTGTTCGTACGTTCTTCAAATTTTTTAAGTTGGAATCATGTGTGTTTCTTCTGGTTTATATCGTAATAGCCCACAGCTAGGCTAGAGAGCGGTTCGCACACGACTTGAGCGCATATATATTTGAAGTTACTTTAATCTAGCAAAGTTGAGCGAACGAACGGATTACATTTTTCCCCTTTCTTTATAATAAAGTTTTGGATTCAATTATCTCATACATAGCTTTTGTCACCATCACAATAACTATAGCTTCTTCTTTTTAGTACAATTTACAACTACTTAGTTGGGTGATGAAGGGATCTAATTTTGATTTAAGATGGATTCAGAATCCACGTCTTTCTTGGTTGGCATAACTATAGCTTTTAGATCGAGCTTATAATAAAGTCTATATGTGAGCCATAAAATTGATTTGTTTTTCACTTAAAATATTAGTGGTTATTTCAATTTTTTATTTTTTTGAAAATTTAAAATGATGGTCAATTTTTTGTTATTTAGCTCCTTTCTTTACGTGAAAAAAAAAACTTTGTTCTTAAAAAACCTCCATCTCTTTGTTAAATTGCTAGGTGATTTAGGTTTCTCAAATCGGTCAATTATATATCGCGTCATCTTTTTATTGAATGTTTTTTTGTCTGATTATGTGATGCGGTTGATGTTTTATTTTTAATTGATTTGGTTTTTGGTCTTCGAGATTCTATATCATGTAATTTGCTTCTTTGACTCTTCGACTGTTTTTTTCTAAATCATAATTATTAATTGCATTTGTTAGTATTAAAAATATAACTTTTTTTTTATGTTGTTCTATTTGTTTTGTGACAAAAAAGATTATTTATGTTTCTTTATTTTGATGACTTTGATTGTTTTTGTATTATTCATATGTTCATCTTGACTCATTAAATTATTCATAGATAGTTAATTCATTATTTTTTTTTTAGTATTATACGTCATTTTTAAAATTTAATAAATTTATGTAGTATATTGGATATTAATGATGATTATATAAATTTAATTATCAGTTTGTATATAATATTTTTATATATAACAAAAAAATTTATATAAAATTTCTCACCAAAGACCTTCAATTTTCTAAAACAGCCCTGAAATTGGGATGTCTGCACTTTTCAGTAGCCGGTCGTTGGACTCATTACAACGTCCATTTAACACTGCAACATCACATGGCTCAATTGGGAAGGGGTACGCCGATGGCTAGACATGAAGAAACTCATGGATTCTTCGGCAGCTATTCTTAGAGCATTTCGGAAAAATTACAGAGGGCCCCGGTGCATCATGTATGAAACTTGCTAACAGAGTCATATTCGAAAATGATAAGCCGATTGTCGTTGGCATTGTTCAAATGATCCAGATTCACACATTTTGTTGCATACATGACACATGTACCTCAGTGTCTGTTTTATTGTAGATCATTGTATATGTTAGAATTTCGGTGTATGATGTTATTATCTCCTGAAAATACCCAACATTTTTATATTCGAAACTTTTTACCTTCTTAATGAAATTCATGTTTCATTAAAAAAAAAATCACATGGCTCAATGGGAACGCTTCTCTTTTTGGTGAAATTGATTACTGAATTTTAAATCCCTCCCCACAATCGGCGACCGACATATTTTTCCAACTCCTCTGAAATGGTACCATCACTATTACAGAGTCAAAAACATGACTTGAGAATAATACTTGTTTTAATTTATTTCGTAAAAAATTAAAAATACATGCGATAACAATCACTATATTTCACGTGTACACTAGATAAACATCGTATAAGTACAATAGCCACAAACCACGCATCGGGGAGCTTATAAAATATTGCAATCATAAAAAATAAAAAATAATAAAGTTTTTATGAGATTTAAACTTTAAATATGGACTTTAGACTTCACTCGATCAATCTCTATAGGTTGTAAAAATTGTAATGACCTATATTTAGCTTGATTGATGCATATCTTCTTCATCGGAAGATTTCACCTTACCTTGTGGGACACTGTCTCTATGAAAAGATCAAAAATCCAGATTTATACACATATACATGAGGTCCATCAATTTTTTTAAAATCAATGACCCGGATCCTGTTCAGACAATCCTTTCTCTCTTCATCTCCGTTGCCTGACAAAGGCGGTTAAGAAAAGGAATGAGTTGGACAAACGCAATTCTAAATATCTCCATCGTACTGTTTTTCATTTTATATTAGTTTATGCAAAAGTATACACTTTTAAAATAATACAAATTAGGTCAAGTAGGTATAGTTTTTTATTGGCCGTGAACTTGTCCTATTGAAAATTGTTCTCTTTAACGTTAAAGTGATGATAACAAAGTACTCTTACAAATAATATAAGTAAGTACCCTAAATATGCGGGGACAACACTTCCATATAAAGCCTTCTTTTCTATAATAGGTTTCTTATAAGACGGTTTTACAAATTTTCATTTATAAGACGGATCAATCTTAACAATATTCACACTAAAAAATAATATTCTTAGCATAAAAATTAATATTTTTTCATGGATAACCCAAATAAAATATTCGTCTTACAAAATACGATATGTGAGACCGTCTCAAACAAATTTTTGTCTTTTTTTCTCATATAAACGTCACTTATTGATGGTTATGCAAATATATAAGGGGTTTTTTAAATAATAATTTAAAAAATAAATATTTTTGCCATTTGTTTTATTATATCCAAACTCTTTGTATTTATTTTGCTTTCTATCGATTTTTTTTTAATTTATGTCCCCTAAATCTGCTTAATTGCAAGAAAATCGAGAAAAATAAATAAATAAACTAGCAAGAAGGTTTGAGCAATTATTATCTCGCAGTCCCATTAATTGTCATCATGCGCGCTAGAACGCATAATTATGGTACTAATCTCAATTAGTTTGTCCTTAATCACTTTTTTTTAGTCTGATCCACCTCACCCTCGTAATACCTTAATCTATTACTGTTATCAAGGAAGAGCATCACATAATAATTAATAGCCATCTTAATCTCTGAGTAGGTCTCTTGTGAGACGGTCTCACGAATTTTTATCTTTGAGACGGGTTAACGCTACCGATATTCAAAATAAAAGTAATACTTTTAGTATAAAAAGTAATATTTTTTTATGAATGACCCAAATAAGATATCCATCTCACAAAATACAACATGTGAGACTGTCTCACGTAAGTTTTTGTCTTGATTGTCTTGGTGTGTTTTTATAATGTGATTCTAACCACCCTCGATATTTTCTAACTCCTTTTTCAAATTTATAAAACACTTATTTCTTCTAATTTTTATAATAAACCATGTTACTTTTGAATATCTAAGATTTCAAAAAAAAAAAAAAAAACTATGCACATTAATAAATACAAACGAGTGTAGATTTGATATATCTTTATTAATAAATTTTCAGACGAGGAAAAGTACGAAGAGAATCATGATGCGGTAAGAAATAAATTAATTTATTATTTAAACATAGGAACCTAGAATCTCAACCCTTCAAGAGATAAAAGGTCACATTAAAAAAAATTAAAAAAAAATTCAAGCGTAATTTTTTACAAATTAAAATGGTATCAATTGTATATAAATTATTAAAGTTAGCGACTTTGCTCCATAATTTAATCGTTTGCCTAATTATCCAGGGAGACAATCACATAATCGTGATGTAATTGGTTTGTCGGGACTCTTTGTGTATGTTTTCAGTATAAAAGAAAGAAAGAAAGCCTTGATTAACGTTTAATTATGGCATTAATTCATTTCATTAAGAAATAATAATTCTATTTTTATATAGAAAAATACCTTTTTGACTAATAATTGCTCCATTTTCTTATGCTTGGTGCGACCTATCACTTAGAGATATAATGAATGGATGATGGAGGTTTTACAAATAGTTTGTTTATTATTATATATATCCAGAAACATATATTAGATATCATTCTTCGAACAACTTAAGCTGATAATTTTCGTAAAACGAACACAGATACGAAAATGTTTATGTAATTACACATCATACAGTTGCACATGAACAAACCTGAGCCTGAGATGTGACAATATATCAATTCAAACAGGGTTGCTGGATAAAAGAGCCATCAATTAACTATAAACAAATAAATTTTATCCGTATATAGTTTGATCAAAATGCAGTTTTCTCTAATATAAATTGTGTCTACACATGGATAAAATTTATTTGTTGTTTACATGTGTAGACACAATTTATCTTGGAGAAAACTTCATTTGATCATATATGTTTAATTTTTTGTTTTACGATATTGATCATCTATATTGTCTAAATGCAGTTTTAGTCACGTCTCTTTCAATTTTTTACAATTTTAGTTTTTTTTTTTTTTGTATTGTAAATGCAAATGTGACACTTACACATCAGCATTATGTCGAAATCACATAGACGTCCGCATAAGTATATTGACATATCAACATCACGTTTGAAAAACGACAAAAAATTTAAAAATAACAATGATAGCATATCAATAATGAAATATGATAACATAAAGAACAAAAATCGTAAATAGAAAATATATAAAAATAATTATTACAATTTTCTCTTATTATTATTATTTTTCAATGTTAACTCAAGTTTGTACGAAAAGAGTTTTATCTATCCATAAACCTATTACACCATAATTTTCATACGCTGAAATTCCAAAAGGGAAGAACTTGGTAATCATTTTATTCCTAAAATACTCTTTATTAACTTTTCCAATTCAGATACATTGTTTGCGTTTCTTAGACAACCTTAAAACGGTTCAAAATAGGAATTTTAATTTTGATTCTTCACTAACTTATCCACATGTATTTTTTTATTATTATTATTTAAAAAAATCTTAAAAAACTTCTGGGTCACATCATTTTCAAATCCCCATGTCTAATCGACTCCTTACCCATTTCCACCCCCGATACAAAGGAAAAGAATAGCCTCCAATCTTCCAAAAAAAAATAATAATAATTATTATTTCATATATTAAAATAACAACAACGAATTCAGCTACAATTTCTCATTTTATATTTCATTATTATAACCAAAGTATAATCAATTATTATTATTATTTAATCCAGGAATTGCTTGTGGAGAATACTGTGTTCAACGAACCTAAACAAGATTCAGACACCCAACCACTTCTATTTGACCTCGTAGATCTACTAATCCTTTTGCATGAGTGTCTCAAGTTTCCCATTTTCCAATGTACTACAAATTTGGAATATTCTCGAAGTTGTTACTGTTCCACTAAAATAAATAGCTTAGATTTTTTAATCAAAATATTAAATAATGTCATCCCTTCATTGGTGATATGAATTTCATAATAAATATAAATAATATTTTTTTAAAATAAAAGAGTATTAACCATAATTTATAAGCATAATGGTAGGTCAAGTCACATGTGCGGCCTCGTACGACATGGAGTGGTCCAACCAGACATTAACAGGCAAATGTTATAAGAAATACGTTGGACCCACACCTTTCGACAAAGTTCGAGATATCTAGAAAAATATTATTCTATCTCGAATCCGTTTCGATAATAATAATATTAATACTAATATTCATGATAATAATAGTTATAAGTTCGGCTTCTTAGATTTCTCGAACTCATCTTTGCCCCCACCCTATTGCTATTTTTTGGGAAGATGATTTCAGATTCGAAGATTCTCATAACCTGAAAGAATCAAGTATGGAGAAGAGATGAGGATGATAAACATGTTTCTGTCATATCTCGTTGTCATTGCTAGTCTCTTCCCACCTCTCTTCAGTTTTATGTGTTATAATATGCCTCGAACATTAAAGAAGTTGATATAGGAATGAAAAACTAAAGGAGATTAGGATGATAAACCCATCACTACTATGCTCAGTTGTCATTCCTAATCGCTTCCCACCTCTCTTCGATTTTGTGTTATTATATGCCTCGAGCCTTAAAGAAGCTGATATGGAGATGAAAACTTGCATTTTTCATGTCTCGTTGTCACCCTAATCACTTCCCATATCTCACTCTTCAATTTTATGTGTTATTATATGTATCGGACATCATAACAAAAAATCATACTTTTAGATTTACCATGATAAAATTAAAAACACTGTAATTAATTGATCAATTCGTTAAAATTTAGAATACATGTTAATGGTTTAAAAGGCACAATTTGTTGAATGGTTCAGTTAAGTTTGTTTTGATTCGCCATAAAAACTCTTGTAAGCCGAATCAAATTTGTGATATAAATATCAAATTTGACCAAAATAATGATAAAATATTACTTTTATGTCAAAAATATTATTTTTCATGATAGATATTGATCGAGTCGACCAGCTTCATGAATGTAGAATTTTCTCAAAAGAAACCTTTTATTGATTCATTTGATACGACCAACAATCAGATCCAATCAAATATTTGGTTGCAATTTTATGTGTTAGATTATTTATACTGCATCAATCAAATCATCAAAATAAACCTACATTATTAACATTTATATTTTATTTATATTCATCAATTAATTATTGAAAAACAAAAATTATATTTTACATCTCGTTTTAAATTTAATGAGTCAAATCAAACATTATATTATTTAAATATAATATTTAAATAATTATGATATTATTTACCCACACAAATAACGGACATACAAGTTATGTCTGTTTTAAAAGACAAAAATTATGGATTTTAATTTTTAGGTTTTTTTTTGTTATTATAATATAAAATGTAATGGATTTTTTAGGTGATTTTTCATCATGGTCATCATCGTTATGTTCGTACCTCAGTAATAATAATACCTCCAAAAAATTTTAAAAAAAGATTTTTTTGTGCTTTTATTTAAAAATATATTTTGAAAATAGGCAGAAGACACGAGGCAAGGATCAGTTGGAAAAAACGAGGGTAGTGTGACAAAATAATAATAATAATAATAATAATAATAATAATAAATAGTAGGACCATAGGGTGAGGTAATTAACTATAAATTGCCTTGATGATTTGAATTAATTAATTGTTGCTGTTACCGAAATGTCGGATTTGGAAGAAATCGAGTGGGCTGCCGGGTGGGGTGGAGCCAACCTTGTTGTCTGCCTCGGAACAGGCGGCCAATCAAATGCCGACATCCTCCGCTCTTCTAATTTAATTTTTTTATTACTGCAATTGAAGTCTAACAACTCAACTTTTATTATTTTATTTTTTACACATAAAAATATTATGTGATATTGTCTCGAAGTGTTTTTTTATATGTGAGACTGATCAGTTATATTTAGAGTATTAAATAATATTTGTCATAAAAAATAATTTTTTTATTGATCGAGTCAGATAAGAGATCGATTCATAAAACGATTTCATAAAAGTTTTTGAAAAAAATAATAATAAAGTGGAAAATTTTATTTTGGGGAAGAAAAATTTTATATAGATTGAGATACCAATATAGTTATTTTAAAATTTGCTATCAATAGTTGGAAATGTACTAATTGAGTCGAATATTACTATTCATCTCGACTTTTACTAAATACAATTTGTATTTTTAAATTTATCGACTTATTTATTTTTAATAAAGCTATAAAATATTGACAAATATGTCAATATTCCCAAACATTACATTTTGCTAGTTATTGATTGTTGACTTGAAATTGGACTTAAATTAATATTTTTTTAAATAAAATAAAATTTAAATCACAAAAAAAAATCATTAATATCATTTGACAAATTATTCGACAAAGTGGGAATTACACACGATTATTATTTTTTTCAAAAAAATAAATTTTCGTCACATAAAAGGAAAAGTAATAATAATAATAATATAATAATAAATAAATAAATAAGAAATATTAATTGTGTAGTCCCCAACTTTTTTCTTGTTTCACAGTTACGACATATGTCCAAACACAAGAAACTAACCCCACGAAACTATTATCCGCCAAAAAAATGTCGTCACCGGGACCGGCTAACCCCGGTTGAACCCCAGCCCCCTAACCACGGTTAAATCCCTTGGCGTTAACACACCACACGCAATGTGTGTGTGTGTGTGTGTGTGTGCAGTGGAAAAGGAGACAACCAAACCACGTTCTGTGAAACTCACACAACTCAATTACTCACACAGTTAATAAATGAATGAACAAATTTTTTTAAATAACTTCTGAACAGGAGAGAAGCAATCAATCAGGGCTTATTTTAAGCTGTTTCTTGGATTGTTTCGAGTCGTTTCTGTTACTGCTCGTGCTCCCATGTTTATTTACTTCGTTACATTTACGGTCTTTTTTCGTTTTCCCGAGGAAGGCGAACAGGGTTTTCTGGTTTGATGTAGTGGGTGAGTTTTTATTCAACTGCTACTGAGGTTTTGGGGGGTATAAATCTACTGGGTTTGTTTTTTTGCTGCTGTACATTGTGTTGAAGGTTGTGTTTGCGAGTGTTTGATGTCGTGGGTTTGGTGCTGATGTGTTAGAATTGGATACATTTGCTTTGTGATATGATCTAAATTTTCGGGTCCTGAGCCTCGATCGAGGATCTTGAGGTTGGTTTCTTGTTTAAAAGGGAAATTCTTGGTGTAATTTATGGCAAATACGGGATCATTTTGTCAGCAGCAGAGCAGATATTCAGTTGAAGGTCAATTTTTTGAAACGATTCGTTAATTTACACCTTCTTTCTTTTTTCCTTCCTGAAACAGTCAGTTTTCTGAGTTGTTTTTTGGCTTTATGTTTTGGGTTAATTTATTTTATTTTTTGTGTGAATTGCAGGGACTGTAGTAAAGGATACGCTGTTCGTAGAATTATGGAAGGCTTGCGCTGGTCCTTTGGTGGATGTTCCGAATGTTGGGGAAAAAGTTTACTATTTTCCACAGGGTCACATGGAGCAAGTAAGTTGTGTTTGAATTTATGTTCATTTCGTTTTTGGAAGAAAAATTGATTTTGGTGTCTTTAAATTTAGGATCTTGTGCGGAATACCGGACTTTAAAAATGAAATTGTTTTTTCACTTATTTTGTGGCATTCTTCTTGGGTTTCGTTTAAATTTGTGCTTTTTTTTTTCCCAGTTAGAAGTATCAACAAATCAAGAACTGAATGAAAGAATACCAATGTTTAATCTGCCCTCAAAGATCCTTTGCCGTGTTTTCAACATTCAGCTGTTGGTATGGTCCCCTCATTAGCTTTTCTTAGTGTGTTATGCTCCTTTATTTGTTGAAAATTCGAGTGTTCAAAAATTAGACACACTCTTTTTCATAATTATAATTATAATACTTTGCCGAATTAGCAAATGAAAGACTTTACTTGTTAATTCTAACGGTGTGATGGTTTGTTAATTTTATGGAATTTTGTAATTTATAGGCTGAAAAAGACACTGATGAAGTTTATGCACAGATCACATTGATGCCAGAAACAGATGTAATAATGTGTTTGGATTTTTTCATTTTATTTTTTACGTGATATTCAGCAAAATGCTGTGAGGTTTAAATTGTGAAATTTACATAAGTTTTATGGTTGCATATTTGCAGCAAACTGAGCCAAGAAGCCTTGATAACTCTCCGGAGGAGCCTCCTAGACCTGCAGTGCACTCATTCTGCAAGGTTTTGACTGCGTCAGATACAAGTACCCATGGTGGATTCTCTGTCCTTCGAAAACATGCTAATGAATGCCTGCCTCCGCTGGTAACTATTTCGGTTTCTCCTGGTTAGTCGTTTCATGCCTGGTATGTTTATTTGGAAGAAATTTTCACATTGATCTGCTATTGCTCTCGGATCAGGACATGTCCCAACAGACACCAACACAAGAACTGATAGCCAAGGATTTGCATGAGGTCGAATGGCATTTTAAGCATATTTTTAGAGGTGATTTCTAATTCCAATTACTGGTCACTCCTTGATTTTAGGCGTTTGTATATATTTATTTTTATTGTTATCACTCATGAGCAAGTTGTTTGATTCATGAATGTAATAAATGGTCCAAATATATATGATAAATATTGTGTATCCAATATTCCTGATTCAACACTGAAATATATTCTATGTAAACTCATCAGGTCAACCTCGAAGGCATTTGCTAACGACGGGATGGAGTACCTTTGTTACTTCTAAGAGATTAGTTGCTGGGGATTCTTTTGTATTTTTGAGGTTCTGATGCATATTATTATGATAAATTCAGTTTTTCTTGCTTTTACCGCTGAAAATCCATAAATTCAATTTTTCTTGCTTTTACCGCTGAAAATCCAACATGTTTTTTCCTAACTTAGTTAGCTAGTAAAGATGATGGCAATTTCAATGTTGCTGCTTTTTGTTTGTTTTTTTGTTTTTTTTCCTTTTTCAAAGTCTACTATCACTGAAGCCCTCCGAAAATTTTGTACATTTGATTATCAAAACACACCCCAAAGAATAATGGTCGTGAGTAGGCAACCAGATATTTTTTTGAACATCATAGTTTTGCTCTATGGTTAGTCATTTTCTGGCCTTTTCTTTCCAGGGGAGAGAATGGAGAATTACGTGTTGGGGTCAGACGCCATACCCGTCAACAAAGCTCGATGCCATCGTCGCTGATTTCAAGTCAGAGCATGCACCTCGGAGTGCTTGCCACGGCATCTCATGCTGTTTCAACTCGAACACCGTTTGTTATTTACTACAAGCCAAGGTCTGGTATTAAGTTCACCTGCAACAATGCTTATGTGGTTTAGCTCATGATGTCCTTATTTTCCTTTTCTGTTTCAAAAACTTTCTAGAACAAGTCAGTTCATTATTGGCCTCAACAAATATCTTGAAGCTGTAAACCATGAATTTGGAGTTGGCATGAGATTCAAGATGCGTTTTGAGGGGGAGGATTCTCCGGAGAGAAGGTTATTTTTCAGAATAAACTACCTTGTATTGAATTGCATGTTTCCAATGATTAAAAATTTTCTTTTTCTAAGCAATTAGGTTTTCGGGTACAATAGTTGGTGTTGAGGATAAATCTTCCAATTGGGAAGATTCTAAATGGCGATCACTCAAGGTTCGTGTTGTTGGTGGTATGCTGGCTTCTGTTTCATAATTTCATACACCCTGAGACTGAAATTCTCTAAAGTTTTGTTAATTTTTCCAGGTTCAATGGGATGAACATGCATCTATTCCGAGACCTGAAAGGGTTTCTCCATGGGAGATCGAACCGTCCGTGGTGTCAACACCCACAAGCATTATTCAGACCCAGACAATGAAGCATAAAAGGCTTCGATCACATGTTGAAATTCCGGTTCCTGGTGAGATTATCCTTCCCCGTATTCATCCTTATTTCTCGACAACATTTTTATCATAACCTCGTCGTTTCTTATAATTGATATTTTAGAAACACCAACTTCAACTGTGTCAACTGCCTGGAATCTGGGTCACGAATCCTATCAAGTTTATCGCAATCTTGAGGAACAAGGGACTAACCACATGGCTATTCCGCAAGCTACACCACCCCGTCTGAATACTTCTTTTAATATGATTGCTGAAGAAATGGAAGAAAGTAAAGGTGCATCGGCTAGGTCTATCATTTTGAACCCTTCAGCATCAAGCTTGGGAAGACAAAGCAACAGTCTTTTGTCTTCCCAGAATGACGGAAAGAAATTTGATACTGTTGTAACATGTCGGTTATTTGGGATTGATTTGAAACGTCCTTCCCTCGTGAACCTTTGTGAGAACTGCCCTCCCAAATCATTGGACACACGAAAATATGGTGGTGAAGTGCGCATTCCAAGTATGGTATTATCATGTTACTCGGAGCAGAAATCCGGTGGTTTCAAGGATTTGAAAGACGTGAAGCAAGACCAGGTTCAAGTACCAACCAAGGAGATTCAGAGCGGACAGAATCAGAATCATCCGCTTAGAAGTCGCACCAAGGTATACGATGAACAAACAAATATTGTGTCGAATAAACACCTTTTGACATCGAGTTATTACCAAATAAGCAACAATCTTTGCATCGATAGGTTAAATCAAGATTATATGCTTTGTTTAAAAAATAATATGATTAGGTACAAATGCAAGGGGTTGCTGTTGGTCGTGCTGTGGATTTAACGGCATTGAATGGATATGAAGAGCTTATAACCGAAATAGAAGAGATGTTTGAAATCAAGGGAGAGCTGAGATCCCGAAAGAAGCTGGAAATAGTGTTCACAGATGACGAAGGGGATATGATGCTGATGGGTGATGATCCGTGGCCGTAAGTTTGCCAATGCTTTGTCAATTTCTGCATATTCCTACCATCAAACCCATCTTTTCACAGGCTTGCTCGCTTAATCATAAATTTTTTTTGCAGAGAATTCTGCAACATGGTTCGAAGAATTTTCATCTGTCCTAGCCAAGACGTGAAGAAAATGGAAGAAACCAAGATCCCTTTACCTCCATCTGCAGAATACAAAGATTGAAGTGCAATTCGCTCGTTTGTTTGTTTCTGATCCTTTGACCCTTCTGCTTCATTTAAATGTATTTATATATTTGTATTCCAAGAAACGAGGGGATGTCTCTTGCTGATGGACCAAACCATGTAACGTGCACTAAACTAGCTTAGTTAGTGACACAGTTTTGTCGAATCTGGACTCGTATTTAGGTATTGACGAAACTGTACTAGTATCAGGGCAGCTGATTAAAAGAGGATTAGAAGATGTGCAGTTAGGGAGGGTGTTTGTGATGAAAATGGATGAGAAAAATGTTTAGCCATCCTACATCATATGTAAATAGATTATGTGTGTGGACTTTGGCATCGAGGACTCCAGGCATTTCTTGTGTCTCTATTTAAAACAAGTAAAATGGTGCCTTTTAATGCCATTTCCTTTTCGTTTTTTTTAAATGCAACAAGGGTGTGAAATTTGACGGGATGAAACTGGTTGCTTCGATGCTATATGTGGGGGCACTGTCCCCACATGATTTGGATGAGTAATATTCACACACATATGTGATTTTAAAAAAATTAGTGGACCTCATGTATGTGTGGTTAAATTTGGGTTTTTGATTCTATCATGAGGTAGTGTCCCTACATGTAGGATGAAATCAATCGGATGAAACCCAAGTTTACGTCACTGCACCAATAAGGGTGTACGTCATTTAATGCCGTTTCTGTTGAAATTTATGTGCCTGGGAACAAGTTCTTTTCCTTGGTTTTTTATTTGTTGGTGTCATAAAGAATTGAATGTTGTCACTTGTTTGTTTAATTCTCAACGAAGTAGGCACTCCTAAGATGCAAAATAAAATGTATTTCTGTTTTATATTTCGAATTTTAATTTCGAAACTCTAAATTTAATTAATTCCTACGTGCGGAAACGAAGCTCTTGACGATAATTGAACTTAGGAAAGTAAGAAAAGTTGCTAGCTACGTGAAAGGATACATAATGCTGGAGACTCGAAAAAAGAACAGAGAAAGCGTATGCTTAATCATGAAGCTGGGACTTGTTAATTTGTGCATATCTTGGACCATATCAATTACAATGTGCTTATTGACTGCCACCTGGTTCCGATATAATTTAATTCGGTCAATTTATTTTTGGAATGTTATTGATATAGTGATGTAACATAGCATGAAAAATTGGGCAAAAATTTAAAGAAGTTTTCAAAAATCGTCGATGATTTATAGTCTATCGGGTAATTAGGTCTAAATTTTGAGATGATATATCGAGTTCGAAATACAATTGTAACAAATCATTAACCCAACTAAAAAAAGTTAAGTAAAACCGGAGCATTGCTTGCCCAACTACATTACTTTGGAATTTCAAGTAATGATGTATTGTGGGCTTGAACTTTCAATTCTGGAGTTAGGTTTGGGCCACCAAGAAATAGGCTTATGGGTTGTGGCCCAAAATATATGGGCCAATGAATGTCGGGTCGACCCCGATTCTTTCACAGGAACCGGTTAGACCCATTTGCGGCACACTTCTTTCTTCTGCAGAACGAAGAGGCCGGGTCCTTTCACGTTCTTCCGAAAACCCTAAAATTTCTCTGAAGAAAATTGCTGAAGACAGAAATGGATCCGAAAATCACCGAGGTTTCCCAAATGTTTGAGAGGTTCCAAGCGGCTTTCGTGCGGAAGGATTATGATACTTGTGCTAGACTCCTCTCGCAGCTCAAGGTAAATATTACTTTTTTTTGGTTCGGAATTCAACTATTTTTGTAAACATGTATCGCTCTTTGTTTCAAATAAACTTTTTAGGTTCTGGATGTGTATTTTCTTGTCTCGGGTGAGATATGCTACGGTTAAAGTAATGTGATTTTACTTTATCTAATGATAGAGAGAGCTTTAGTTTTCGTAATTAATGTTCGTACTTTGCTATTTAGAACTTTTGGCTGAAATCGGTACACGAAGTGAGATCTGAATATCTATTTAAGCTAGTATGGACAAATTCGATATACGAATATCTATTTAAGCTAGTCTTCTGCTTTGACCTTTTTTCAGGGGACATATACGAATATGTCCCCTGAAATACGAATATCTATTTAAGCTAGTATGGACACTAAGAACAACTGCATATTCGTATATGTCCCCTGAAATCGGATATTGGATTTGGAGAAGTTTGGTCAAGGAACAGATTATTTTTAGATAGTTTTCTAAGGGAAACGAGAGGAAAATGATTTTCTTACAAGTTCAATTTGGAATATGCTTAATTTAGCACATTGTGAATTATCATTTATTTGGAATTGATTCAGGTTGATATTGCTAATGAATGGTGTATCTTGTATTTTATTGCAGGTTCTATTAACAGAATTTAAGAGTCTGCCTCCATTATTTCAGGAAACACCAAATAACATCCGTGAATTGACGCTAGCAAGTATTGCTGTCCTTTTATTTATTACTCATATGTTTGGGATGTTTGTCATCACATTCAGATTGATTTTCTCAATACTTTGTATGTCTTCTGCTTTGACCTTTTTTCAGGGGACATATACGAATATGCAGTTGTTCTTAGTGTGAAAACTGAGGATCAGGATGCTTTTGAGCGGGATTTTTTCCAATTGAAACCATACTATACGGATGCCCGGTAACTTTGTTTCTACTTGCTGGCACAAAAGTTTATTGCATGTTATTTGGATAGCAGTGAATCAGAGATTGGTTTTTTATTTATTTGCTGAAAATTATATAACCATGCTCCTCTTAATTGGCTCACCTGAACGTTACAAGCTTTTATGGACGTGTTTGTTCTTTCATTAGAATATTGATGGATCAGTACAAGTGTTGAAGCACTGAATATTAATTACAAATATTTTAGAGATTGATTCCTAACAAAACTAATTTAGTAATTGATGATTTGACTATATCTAAAATTTATATTCTTTGCTTCTTAATTTCCTGCGTCTTATTTGATAATCAAACTGATTTTGTTCCATGCTTTCACTTTTTCATGATGAATTATATGTCGACAACTCTTTTATATATAAACTATTGTGCACTTTGAAGTGGTGTATTTACATTCTTAGGCATTTGTTTTTGCCATTTGGATGTAATGTAACAGAGGCCGTCTCCCACTATCAGCTCAGGAGTATCCTATTTTGGGTCTCAACCTTTTGAGACTCCTTGTGCAAAACAGAATCGCTGAATTCCACACTGAGTTGGAATTACTTCCTCCTAATGCTTTAGAGAATCCTTGCATCAAGCATGCCGTTGAGTTGGAGCAATCTTTCATGGAAGGAGCCTATAATCGTGTGTTGAGTGCTAGACAAGCTGTACCTCATGAAACATATGTTTATTTCATGGACTTACTGGCAAAGACAGTCAGGTAATGTTTCCTGATCATGCAGGAGTTAACATCAATAAAAAAGGCACTCACCTATTGTGTGTGTTTTTGGTAGATTGAGCTGATTTAGTAGTGTAAGCATTTCTGTATTTTGGTCCTATCATGCAATTTGATATACTGATGTTTTCCTTTATCCTTTTTATTCCACTTGTTCATCCTATTTTGTACACAATAGGCATCTTTTCAGACAGGCTTCTCTCTCCATGCTTGTAGTTCCTGTTTGTTATATATATATATATATATATATATATATATATATATATATATACGAATTTGTTGCCCTGCACACCAGGTGTGCAGGGTATCATGAGCACCGCCTACGTGGCGGTGCATGATTGGTCAGCTTTTTTTTAAATAAACAAAACAAAAAAATTTGTGTGGTTGTGGGCGTGCCACGTAGGCAGACGCCCACAGGTGTGCAGGAAAAGAGTGTGCAGGGTATCATTGCTCTATATATATATATCGCATATAATCACATAAATGGATATAATATAAAATTGTGTCGTACGATATATATGTGTGTGTGTGTGTGTGCACACATATATATCGTACGACACAATTTTATATTATATCCATTTATGTGATTATATGCGTTTTTCATTATGCTAAGACCAAATTTCCACTTTTCGGAACTTGATTTATTTTCGGTGGTAGGGATGAGATAGCTGGATGCAGTGAAAAGGCATATGATTCCCTTTCAATAAAAGATGCAAGGCAAATCCTGCTGTTTTCTTCGGATCAAGAATTATCTGAATACATCAACGAGGTAAAAATTGTTGCCCGTATTTTTTCCAAACTCCCCTCCCCCGGTTTTGCTATACACACTAGCATGTTACCATTCAATTTGGCTTCTAAATATAACCACGTAAAATGCCTATTTACTATATCGCAGACTATATTTTCTATCTAGTTTATTTGGCATTGAAGCCAGTGATACTTGGTATATGATGTTGGAATATGCAGGAGCATCCCGAGTGGGAGATCAAGAATGGATTTGTATTTTTCCAAAGATCTAAAGAATCGACGCCTTGCAAGGAGATTCCATCTTTGCAGCTGATCAACCAGACACTCAGTTATGCTAGGGAATTGGAGCGGATTGTGTGAGGAGACTTCTCGTGCTGCCATTTTACATTTGATCCTTTGCTTAAACTGTACTTTTTAACTACCATTGTATTACCATGTTTTGATTTTATTGATCATTTCCCCTCATAACCTGATCGTTGTGCTCCCCATTCCATTTTATTTTTTTGTAATGACTTCATAAAAAATGTGATTGTAGTTGAACTTTGCCTTTTTCTCCATATTTCACCTACTCTTGCTTACTTTGGAAATTTTCATCTTTTAGTCTATTTGGGGCTCAAAAGAAGGTTCAAGTTTTTTCCCCGAAGGAGAGAGGCATGGACTAAACTAACATTTTTTATTTTGTTGAACGAGATTAAATTCATAACTTTACACCATGAGATTTTGTTATTTTTATCCACATATTCATCACGTTTTCGGGTTTAGAGCTATAATTTGATCTCATCACAACATAGAGGGTTATAAAAGTATCACAATGGTTGAATTGGCACGTCAAATTTTTATCATATTATTAACCAACAAAAAGCATCAAGCTAAATGATGAGTAAGGGCGTGTTTTATTGCGTAACCTATTCCAAACATAAAAATACAATTCAACACAACGTGGTAACAGAGTCGAGGGTACGGGCACCAGTCATTGAGCCACGGGCACCAGTCATAAGCTCAATGAACCCGTGTTTGTCGACCGCGAGAAATCGGTCAAAACAAACACGATCAATAGCATTAGACATGTAAGTTGTGAGACTAAAAGGAGATTTGGTCAAAACAAATACGATCAATAGTATTAGACATGTAAGTACTGAACTGAGACTAAAATGACAACCAAGCTCTCACCTATATCACTATATCATCGTACCACGTAATTTAAGGGGTTTCCCAGTCACTAGCGGTTAAGTCATTGAACTCAATTTGCATGAGAAAATTTATCGCTCACTCTGCATGTGATCTCCGCTGATCATCCAGACTGCACCTTGGATCTTCTTGATCAGGTAGTTCACCAAGTCGCTCCTGTAAAACCACATTTGGAGAATTATTACTGCAAGAAATGTGAAGTGTACCATAAAATGAACAATACAGCTTCCTCAAAGCCCCAGTGAACAGTTCTCGAATAAAATGATTTTGATACTTGGTCAAAGTATTGCCAAAATCACCAATGATCAATAATGTTCCGTGAGTGCAAACTTCTAAAGTGACAACTGAGGAGCACATGCCAACACAACAATTGAGCATCGGGACTTTGATAGACGTAGCTCCAAGTATAGTAAGATTCCATGCAAAAATACAGACAATACCTTGAGTGATGCATTCTGAGCAAGAAGTTGCTCGTACTCATTCCTTATCCGAGCCAATTCTGTCCTGAGCGATGCATTTTCTTCTTTCATTGCTTCTGCACGTTGGGCAAGTTCATCGCATTCTGCCTGAATTTTGCAACAAAAAACAAGCAATACAATCAGATATCATGGAGGCCTGATTAAATAAAATGAGAAAATGGAAGTATTGACCAGTTACCTGCTTGCGTAATCTAGATCGACGAGCAGATTCCCTGTTTGACTGCTTTCTTCTCTGTCTTTTGAGCTCCCTTTCATCCTGGACTCACAGCGAACAAGGTCAAGATGGAAAAACACAAAAATATCTTCTCTGTACAGAGGAAATAATATTAATCACTCACAAAGTTAAAAAGGAAACAGCATAGACCCTGTCAAGGCAGCTTAGTATGTAATCTAGAAAAATTCTCCGCGATAAAAAACCAATATTCGATCGTTAAGAAATGGACACCATATCGATCAAGTGAAGATTTGTGAAATTAGGATGATAAATGGTGAATCAAGTCATAAAACAATCAGAATTTGTCATCAGATCTCCAACAATCTTCGTTTTTTTATCTTGTTTTATTGCAGTTCAATGTTCTTCAATCCATTTTCCTTTCTGCTTTTCTTCAGACGCTCAATCGACCTTTTATTTTTAGCATGATGTTATTTGCAATCTTTGATGATGTAAATGAATATAAGTTGGTAATAAAAACACATGAAAAGTAACTATCATTGCATGCACCGCAAATGAAAGTGGTAAAAGAGCACACAAAGCAACGGTACAAAAGTATCATTGTTGCTTTAAGTTTAAAGAGTCATGGACTCAAGGTTAATACGACTGCTTCCATTGTTGATGCAACTTTTTAACGGCTCTATATGTTCCTTAACTCAGGTATTCAGTTAAATAAGGAATCTTTGACTTGATATCTGGAGAGGGTATTCGACTGGTTTGAACAGGTGACCAATGAGACTCAATTCATAGGCTCTGGGCCGCCTACCATATACGCTAACTGATTCATCTTAAAAAATGAAAAATTATCTTCATATGACTAGAATAATCTCCATCTTTAAGGAACTAAATAATCCTCGTCATATCAAAATCTGTTTTGGCACCTGTATCCAGGGCTGTGACTGAGCATTGTCCCGTGATACAGAAGCAACCATTCCTCCAACAACTGAAGAAGCAGGTACCTTTTCTCGCATGGGAGGTATAGCAGAAGCTGGAGCAGTACCCCAATAATCCATTCCAATGTTTAAGTTAGTTGTGGGACCAGGAATACCACCTACTGCCCCTGCTGCTGGCATTGGCACAATAGACATTGTTTGATTTACCATAGGGTGAGGCGTGGCCAGCCCTCCATTCTGAGAATTGCGTTCAGCTGTAGCAAGATAACATGAGTCATGACAATGTCCAGAAACTAGATTAAGACAGCAGTAGAAGTAAAATCTACAAGAATAGTACCTGAATCTTGCTGGCCACCAGACTTCTCGGGCAATTCCTGCAAAAATAATAGAAGAAAGTTCATAAGGAGAAACCAGTGTGATCTAATTCTTTTAACACACATGGTTATTTGCAATCTCATCATAGGATTTTCTAACAGGTGGGTGAAAACAGAAATCAGGAAAACCAAAAACCCTATCCGATCAGGTGAAAACAAGACCTATTAAACTTGATCCACTTAATTCCGGTCATTAACTGGGCCTTAAATGACAACATAATCCTGATGCGACTTATAACTGTGTGGCTTTTTTCATATGCGAGCAACCAAGACCAGCCCGGGTACCCACCAGTAATTAAAAAATACACTTTTCAATTTTTATCAGTACCTTTTTCAAAATATTATTTTGTATATTTTAGTAATAAAAAATACGTGCTACCTTACATTTTAAAGAGAATTCTAAATTTTCATTTCCCTCAATTTCTTTTTATACATATTAAAAATTAATGTTATAAAAAATATATAAAAATATGTAACCGGGTTGGGTATTTACAGTGGAGTTTTACTAACACCAATAGTGCAAAGAGAGCCAATCGCATAAAAAAAAACAATTCCCTATGGTCTGTCAATTCATTTTCGTCAGTCACTACATGGCCCAAATGTACAAAGTAAATACCAAAGTCACACTTGACTGCTTGAAATATATGAAAACTGCTGCTTTGCAACAACACTTGAACCATTCTGAAAATATGACATTCATGTTCATTATTAAGATGGACTAATGAAGATATTAGAATTTTCTTTATCTATTTTTCCTTTGCCAAAACCAAAATTCAACAGATAATCACAGATATTTGATATAGCAACAAGTGAGAAAATTGTATCTTCGTGTTTAAAATGGTGCAAATTTCATGGGACAACCAGACGGCTAATATTTTTTTATTAGATGAGCTAGAGAGTTATTTTGCACAAATTCTATATTTGTAATTGATTACGTGGTGTCCTTATGGGATCAATTGTCTTATCCCAATATATATTCTCAGTACAATTTAGTGTGGATTACTTTTCTGAATACAGAGTACATCACCTAATAAGTTAGGTCTATTGTGTTTAGACATTATTCGTTATGTTTGTTACTCGAACAGAAAGTATTACTCTTTTTGATTGAATCTCAATGGATCCACATCTGATTCAAGAATAATCCAAACAATACAATAGCAGACAAAAATGTGTCTCGAGATGTGAGGATCAAACATCAAAAAAACTTTTCAGGTGATGTATGTTTAAATGGAACGTAACATTATTCATTGATTGATGCCCTGAACTGCAAAAAGTTTATGCACGGGATTCTTAATTTTTAGCAACTTGTAAAAGTGCAACCATAAAACTTACGTTTTCAGAATCAGCATCACTTCCTTCACTTGAACCTTCACTAGCACTTTCAGCACTGAAGATTTTGTCAATCAAACAGCTCGATTAAGAAATTTAACACAATGTTCAGCAACTACAGATTATTTAAAGAAAAGACATAGGTAACACAAATTCGTCCTCATAATTAAATATGATAGTACAGGTACCGGCAAACAAAGATAAGGAATGTGAAGGAAAACATGAAAAACTACAATATGTGATAATCCTCAAAACCAAGGAGAAAATAACAAAAGACAAAAAGAAAAGGATGAGGAATTTTATCTGACAACAAAAATAATGCTGTCGCAAGAGCTGATATCAAAACTGAACAATTAATTGAAAACATAAATTCTATGCCAAAGTCACTTTCCATCTCCGGGACCTAACCCCCACCCCATCAAGCAACAAATTTGTGGATGAGTGAGCTTTCATATATTAACAATATATATAAACAATGATGTGTATTTATGTCCCTTGACTATGTTGGTTCACACATTCACCAATACCTTTTAGAATGCAAACCATTTGCAGATGCACCTGACATTTTTCCAGGTTCATTATTCTTCCCAGTGATCATGTTTAAACTGACCAAACTTCCCTTGGATCTTTTGATTGGCAGCTTTTCCTTCCCTTCAAATGACTTGCCATCCACCTCCATGTTGCTAGGAGAGTTGGCCTTTATGTACATATAAACATTATGTTCCAATTAGTTCATGGGAAAGATTAGTGTACATCACATTAAAAGAAGAATGGAGGGAAAAAATCGCAAGTGTCATGTGGACTCACAGAGGTTTCAGCAACACCGTTTGGAGAAGGCATAGTGAAAGGACTAAAGGGATAAGATCCCTAAACAAAATTGAAGACGCCAAGAAACATTAAAGCCGATGCATCGAGATGAGCTCGATCACAAACATGCAACAACAGAAACTAAAGAGGATATACCGGAGCCATAGTTGGATGTGCATATATACCCCCATGAGGGTACATAGCAACATATGGATGTGGAGGGGTGCCATATGGTGGAATAAATTGCTGCAAGTAACATAAACACAATATAGGTAATTGTATGATATATTTTCACTTAATAAGGCCCAAAACAAAATTGAAAATTAGAAATAATTGAGGGAATATTAGTTCACGAATAAATGCATTTTTAGATGCCATGTGCTGGATGAACTTGCTTAGTCATGAATCACGACATGTTTCGCAAAAAGTCAAAAATCTATCACAAGCCATTATAACAACATACTATGTTTTTTTCTCTCCTGCTTATGATATGGATATAAATCTCTTCTTTCTCAAAATTTTCACTTGTCCACAGATACCTAGCTCAAGAACAGTTTCTACAATTTTAGCAAATCTGATTCGGAACCATCTTTGTTAATCAAACTTTTACCATCCCTGAATCACCAATTCTTTATGTTAGTACCTTCTCTCAATAACAGAAACTACAGAAAAGCTAGTCAGGAACCAATACTGGGATAAGTTAGCTATGCAGAAATGTTTTGTCACATGGCTTAATACTTGCTTGTTGGACGCATCTTAAGTTCACTCTGCAAGACTATGTTTCTGTTGGCATCTCATTGGAAGATTGCACTACAATTTCTGAAAATTCACTAGTAGAACTAGAAGCACTCAAAGCATGCTATATGGTCATTATTCCAATAAACCATAGAATTTAGGAGCAATGCAACTTGTGAAATTTATAAAGAACCACGTTTCATTTCTTTACAGGGTCTGATCAATGATCATATCATGACTACGGAGGGGATATACAACAGCTAAGCAGAAACTTATAAGTATGGTAAAGCGACATCAAGTTATTGTAGTCTTCAAATGTAATATATTGAAATTTAGATTTGTTAACGATTTGATTCTATGCTAAGTTCTCGTCTCCAAGAACCCTATGAGCATATAAGCTGAGATATTACTTCAAAAATCTATACATGCTATCTTTTCCTGGACCAAAAAAACAAAGAAATATTATACCTGAACACCCCACATGTAAGGGTGGGCCTGTGGACTTGATGCCAAGAACCCAGGTGGAGGCATAGGAGAATATGCCTACACAATCACAATCCATGCCATATAACTAGAAAGTTCAAAGTCAATGAGGTACAACCAGATGAAAAATAGCAACCTGAAATCCAGACCAATCGGTAGCAACCATGCCTGAAACAGCTGGAGTATGTTCCTGGAAATTTCCCAAAAATGCAATATTTTAAATCATAAGCTAGTAAAAAATACCGTAAGAGTACATGATACCAAGATCCACCAGCAGGATAACCTGTAAAGGAGTTTTTGGTTCCTTTGCTTCTTTCCCCTCCTTCGAAGATTTATCCACTTCACTACTTCCCATGTTTTACAATACACCACCTCCTCCAATATCACTATAATCATCCCAGCACATACACATTTAGCAAGATGCTTTGCACAAGCTAAAAAAAATGAAAACATGACTAGATCTTGATTGAAAAAATGGCACACAGGAAATCAAAATCTTTCACGTTACACGGAAATTCAAAAGTAAATTATCTGTATACAATAACATAAAATTGTGAGGATGATGAAAAGACCTACAATACCCATATGAGAATTATAAAGCAAAAAGGCTGTTATCGTCAAGTAGAATAATTATACATTAAATCTACACAAATCACAATCAGACGCCAGATGCAAGGAAAATATACATGACGCATTAACTCGCCCAAGCATGGGATACAAACCTGGAAAAATTTCACCATAAACTCACGTGAATAAACTGAGTCAAAAAGCCGATTAATATTTCCGAATTCGAAAGACTTACCACAAAAAATGAACCCTAACTCGGCAAGCTTGAACAGGTAACTCCGCACAGCTGCGAGGAAGCTCAAACCCCAATCCTTCTTTCCTTCAACAATAGAAGTAAATTCAAAAACTTTAGAATAAAAATATTACGTCCTGTGAAAAAATTGGGGTATGAAAAACTCAATTTCACGGAATTCCTCAAGATTTGAGTCGTAACTAATTAGAGTGGTAAAAAAATCGGGGAATTCAGGAAATTAGGGCTTCTTTTGTGAGATCGTGGACATGCTTGGCCCCTTTCGGAAGATTTGCAGCGAGAGAATGCCGATGTGGTATCCACCGTGGATTTGGATGATTTGATGAATGTCTATCGTATGCGTGGAATATTTAATGGCCGCGATTGTGTTACGTAATGCTGCCTTCCTGTCTCCGGGTTATCTTCATGGGTCGGAGCATTTGTATTTAAAACTTATATATCTTAAATTTGAAACGAGATTTCTGTCATTCAAATATATAATATCTGTTAAAATAAGAATTGTAAATTTTAAAATTAGTGTGTGATGATGTATTGTTATATTTATAGTAACCACCATGTTAAATTTGGTAAATATCGAATTTGTGGCGCTCAACATTACGGGAAAAATTTATATGTCATGAACTCTCGATTTAGAAATGCATCTTGATTCATTGGGTCTAAATGAGACCATTAAAGAAAATGGTATCTCATCATCATAAGAAAAAACAAAAGTTATGATATTTTTGCATCGACATCTTGACGAAAGATTAAAATGTAATTATCTCATTGAAAAAGATCGCATGGCTTTATGGAAAGGATTAAAGAATATTTGAACATATAAAGGAAGCTATACCCGTGATAAATGAAATATGTTGAGATTCCAAGATTTTAAGAAAGTCAGTGATTACAATTCAACGGTATATCGAATAATCTCGCGATTAAAATTTTGCGAACATGAAGTTACAGAATCGGAAAAGCTTGAAAAAAATTTCCACTTTTCACACATCAAATATAATTGTACAATAGCAATATGAGTGTGTGGATTTGTGAGATATTCTGAATTTATCGCATGTCTCCTTGTGACAGAAAAGAACAACGAGCTGTTAATGAGAAATCATCAATCTCGACCACTGGATCAACAGCATTTCCAGAAGTAAATGTTATAAGTAAAAATGAATTTAAATTTGGAAACCAAAATCAAATTTAAAGACAAGATTTTGGTCGAGGTCGTAGACGTGGACGCGGAAGTGGTCGTGGTTGCGGCTGGTTTTGAAAACAATTGAGATAGTTACTTCTATAACTCATCTCAAAAGAGCGTCACAAATCATCCACTAAAAAAGCATCATGAGAACATGAGTGTTGATGAAAATCACTCAAAACGATTTGAAAGCTCTTGTTTTAGA
Organism: Primulina eburnea; assembly: GCF_022965805.1. Classification (NCBI taxonomy): domain Eukaryota; kingdom Viridiplantae; phylum Streptophyta; class Magnoliopsida; order Lamiales; family Gesneriaceae; genus Primulina; species Primulina eburnea. The sequence continues at coordinate 33,802,585 of NC_133106.1, read as the reverse complement.
TGCAGTACTCCAGGACATTGGTCTCGTATTTGTCGATCCCCCGAATAACTTTGTAAGCTCTATAAAGAATCGGTAAAGGATAAAGAAAAATAGATGAAATTCATTGAATACAATGATCGTTTGAGTGATTCAACTCATTTTTTGATGCTGCAAATTTTTTGAATGATTTCTCTGAAAATGATCAGTATATTAGTGGAATAAAATGTAAAATATTTTATTATTCATGTGCTCATATGCTAATGTTTTATTGTATAATTATGATATGAATTTTATTACATATGTATTGTAAGTAATTTCTTTCATTGCATTTTTTTTAAAGTATAAATATGGAAAATGCTATGAACAAAGCTAAACAAGGAACTAATCACATAGAAGTTTTTATACCTGATAGTGGTACAATGCACACTATTCTAGTATTCTCCAAGATAAAAGATATTTTTTGGAACTAAAACCAACAAAAACAATGATGAATACAATATCAGGTCCTGTAGACTTGATAAAAGGTATGGTAAAGCACATTTTTTGTTAGATAAATGATGTTTCGTATTCACCACAATCGAAAAGAATTTTGTTGAGTTTTAATAACATATATTCTCATAGGTATGATAGTCAGACAATAAATGAAATAAAAAAAAATATATGTGTCTTACCACATATATATCAAGAAAGAAATATGTAATTGAAAAACTATCAATGTTTCTTACTGGATTGTATTATACACATATAAGTCCAACTGAATTAAAAATGGTTGTTAATAATTCTTTAATACTGATTAATTGACATGATCAACTAGGACATCTTGATTCAATATGATACGAAAGTTTATAGAAAATAGACATGGTCATCCGCAAGACCAAAAGATCTTTCAAAATAATAAGTTTCAATGCTAAGCATTTTTTTTTGGAAAACTTATTATAAAATCATCACCAACTAAAATCCAAACTGAATCACATATGTTTCTTAAACATATTCAGGGTCATATTTGTGGGCCAATTGATCCACCATGTGGATCATTTTGATATTTTATGGTATCGATTTATGCCTCCAGCAGATGGTCACATGTATGTTTATTATCAATCTGAAATGTGGCATTTGCAAGATTACTTGCTCAAATAATAAAATTGCGGAATCCATTTCCTGATCATACAATCAAGAAATTTAGACTTGATAATGTTTGTGAATTACTTCCCAAACTTTCAATGATTATTGTAGTCAATGTGAATAATTGTTGAGCATCATGTTGCTCATGTACATACACAAAATGGATTGGCTGAATAATTGATTAAACATCTACAACTGATTGTTAGACCAATAATTATGAAAACAAAACTCTCTGTTTCTATATAGGGACATGAAATTTTACATGTTGTGGTATTAATTCGCATCATACCAAGTGCATATTATAAATAATTTCTATTGGAGTTTACTTTTGGTAAAAAAAACCAAACATTTCTCATCTGAGAATTTTTTGATGTGCGGTATATATGCTTATTGCACTGCCTCAACGAACAAAATTAGACCTCAAAGAAAGATCGAAATTTATATCGGTTATGATAGCCCATCAATCATTCGATATCTTGAGCCTCAGACAGGCGATGTGTTTACAACACGTTTTGATGATTGTTTTTTTAATGAGGAAATCTTCCCAATTTTAGGGGGAGAAAAGAAACATATCGAAAAAGAAATCATATAGTATACATCATAATTATTACATCTAGATCCGAGAACTAAACAATGTAAAAAATATGTACATCAAATTGTGCACTTGCAAAGAATAACAAATCAAATACTAGATGCATTTGCAGACACAAAAAGGGTCACTAAATCATATATACATGTTGTAAATGTCCTTACTCGAATTGAAATTCTAAAGAAACAAATTGAAGATATTCATGATGTCATAAAACGATTCAAGTGTGGAAGACCAATCACTTCAAATGATAAAAATCTTCGAAAAAGAAAAAAAAATAGAGAAACACGATGATCAGCAAATATATAATGATATTCTGGCAGAAATACATTTCTGTTAGAACCACAAACTGATGAGAAGCGTGAAATCTCTATCAATTATATTAATACTGAAAAAATATAGAACCGAAAAGATATAAAATAAATTGATGTGATATTTTCTTAAAATGTGATATTTGACATCGTAAATGATAATGAATATCAAGAACCAAAATCTTTTGGTGAATGTAAAAATCAACAGGACTGGATAAAATGGAAAGATGTATGGATTCTCTAAATAAAAGTAATATTTTTGGACTTATAGTCCTTACACCTGGAAGTATAAAACCTGTTGGGTACAAATGACTTTTTATTCGAAAGTGAAATGATAAAACTGAAATAGTAAGATATAAAGCTCGCCTTGTTTGCACAAGGTTTTTCTCAAATGCCTTGAATTGATTATGAAGAAACGTATTCTCCTGTTATGGATGCAATTACGTTTTGGTATTTGATCAGTTTTGCGGTATCTAAAAATTTAGAAATGTGTTTTATGGATGTTGTCATAGCTTATTTATATGGATAACTCGATAGTAATATATATATATATATATATGAAAATCCCTGAATGATTTAATATGCCTAAAGCACAAAGTTCAAAACCCAGAGAATGTTATTCTGTTAACTTGCAAAGATCGTTATATGGGTTAAAACAATCCGGCCGAATGTGGTATAATCGGCTAAATGAATATTTAATGAAAAAAAGAGATATGTTAACAATGCAATATGCCTTTGTGTTTTCGTTAAGAAAACAACATCCGAATGCGTGATTATTGTTGTATATGTTGATGATTTAAACATCATTTGAACGAATAATAAAATTCAAGAAGTTGTGTCGTGTTTGAAGAAAGAATTTGAAATGAAAGACCTTGGAAAAAATACAAAATATTGTATGTGTTTACAAATTGAACAAAAAAAAATGTGGAATATTTGTTCACTAGTCAAATTATACAGAAAATGTCCTTAAACATTTTAATATGGATAAATTAAATCTTTTAAGTACTCAAATGGTTGTTAGATCATAAAACATATAAAATGATCCATTCCGTCTGTGTGAAGATGATGAAGTTATTTTTTGTACAGAAGTACTATATCTAAGTGCTATTGGTGCCCTTATGTATATTGCAAATTGTACGAACCTGATATATATTTTGCTGTAAATTTATTGACAAGATTTAGCTCATATCCAACAAAAAGACACTGGAATAGAATTAAACATATATTCCATTATCATTGAGGAACGACAGACTTGAGACTTTTGTATTCAAAAGATACAAATCAAAGCATAATTGGTTATGATGATGCTGTGTATTTATCTGATCCACACAAAGCACGCTGTTAAACCAGATATGTATTTACTTATGGAGGCACTATAATTTCTCGGCGTTCACAGAAACAAACACCCGTAACAACTTCATCAAATATTGTTGAGATTATTGCACTACATGAAACAAGTCATGAATGTGTGTGGCTAAAATCAATGACCGAACATATCCAAATCTCATGCGGATTATCATTCGACAAGAAGTCTGCGACATTCTATGAAGATAATGGTGCATGTGTTACTCAAATGAAATAATGATACATAAAAAACGACATAACTAAACATATTACCCCAAAGTTCTTCGTATTCACCCAATAGTCTGAAAAGAATAAAGATATTGATATTCGTTACATTCAATAAAGTGAAAACTCATAAGATCTCTTCACGAAGACACTTCATACGAGAATATTCAGAAATCATACATATAATACAGGGATGCACAATTTACGAAATTCGTGAAGAATAATTCGTGTTACCATGAGGGGAAGTTTATATGACTATACCTTTTTTCCTTTACTTTGATTTTTATCTCAATGAGTTTTTCCTAGTAAGGTTTTTAAGAGACATTATAAAATACATCATGAAGAAAATCATTTATCATGATCATCATCACAAGGGGGAGTGTTGAAAATAAAAGTTGAAATTATTGAATGCTGAAAATAAGAGTTGTAAATATTTAAAATTAATGTGCTATGATATATGTAATTATGTATTTATTTTTGAATTATTTGCAAAGAAATTCTATAAATATGTCTCTCAATTTGAGAAGAAAAATAAAATTGACTAGAGAAAATATTATAAAATATGTAATTTAATATATTTGTGAATTTGATATTTTTACTTTTTACCGTAAATTTTTACTTTTAACGATATCAACCATATCTCTATTATTTTAAATATTTATATAAACACTGTTTAAAACCGTTGTACTTGACATTTGCCCATTTTCAATATCTTAAATTTGATGAAAGATCAATGTTTGCACTAGAAAATCGATTTTTAGTGAAACTTTCTTTAAATTAAAAAAAACAACATTGGTGCGATTAATGTTGTAAGATTGTTTAGTACTTATCAAGTTAAGTGAAACTCTTTTTATTTTGATCATCTTCTTCAAATACAAATTGTCGGCACTTGGTTTGTACCTCCTGACATGCACAAAAGATAATCTTTTTGACTAAGTTATTTTAGTCCAACCAAAAGCAAAAGAGTAGTCTTATGTGATACCGTTTCACGGATACTAGTCTGTGAGACGGGTCAACTCTACTCATATTCATAATAAAAAGTAATACTCTTAGCATAAAAAATTATACTTTTTCATCGATGATCCAAATAAGAGATTCGTCTCATAAATTCGACCCGTGATACCGTCTCACACAAGTTTTTGTCAAAACAAAATTACTGTAGAAAACTAAAGTGTTTTAACTTTTTATTTTATAGTAGGATTTTTTGTGATAGAGTCTCACGAATTTTTATCTGTGAGACGGGTCAACCCTACCGATATTCACAATAAAAAGTAATACTCTTAGCATAAAAAATAATTTTTTTTCATGTATGACTCAAATAAGAGATCCATCTCCAAAATTACGATCCGTGAGACCGTCTCACACAAATTTTTTTCTTTATTTTAATGTGAAACAAATCTAAGTTACATTTATACGTATCGTTTCGTTCAACATATGATCTGAAGCCCATCATTTGTACCATTCAACAACTACAAGCTTTTTTAATGTCGACTAATAAAATGAATTATTTATTTGAAATAATATAAAAATGGAAAGAAAATCTATATAATTGGATTGAATGGATTAATATCAACAAAACTCCGACTCCCCAACTTATAAATTTATAATATTATAATTTTAAAAATCATTGTATTATATAATAATTTTTGTAAAGCAATTATATAATCTATCAAAAAAAAAGAAGCAATTATATAATAAATTTTTAAAGTGATAATTATATACATAATATAATCTCAGTGTCAAATCGCATTGCCAGCTAAAATTAAGTTCCAAACTGTTCGCAGAAAGCGAGCCGACGGACGTGTATGCTTGCTTAGGTCTCTTTTCCTCGGCCTTCAACCGTTCAACTTTCTCAGATCTTCGTTTCATTTTTCTTCTTCTCCGCGCTATCAAGATAAAGGTAAGATTCGTTCCTTTTATTTCTATGTTGTACTCTCTTTTTTAAAAAACTTGTTGCCATTATTGAGTATTTGTTTGATACAGTCACAATTAATTATTGTGTCTCCGATTGTACGAATGAAACTCATGTATCCGAAATTCATTGTCGTAAGATCGTCAGAAATCGCAATCAGGCAAATAGGAGAAAATGTTATTGGAAATAGCTGGTGGTTAATGTGACAAAAATTGGTTTTTCAGTCTGGCCCGGTGTGCTGTTGATGAATCACTATTGAATTTAGAATATTTAAGGCCTTTTTTTTAAATATTTATAGCTGTCCCAAAGCTAGAATTTGTGCCAGCTTATGATCTCACTATTATAGGGGCAAAAATGTACCACCACATCCAATGTTTCAAACAACGCATGTAGCATGTTAGATGACTGTAACAATTAAATCATTGAGAGTTGTATATATAGGATTTAGACAATTATAAGTTAGCTACTGGGGTGAAGTGAGACGAAAGTACACGATCTTATCAGAGCTAATACCCATCGCTATTTGTTGGACTGATCCTATGGGTCACTCGCTAACATGTTGTAAACTTTACGCAATGTGAATGAGGTATGTTAGACGCCCCACATTGTTTGGATTAAATTTTTGGGAATTGTATATACAAATTTGAACAATCCTCTTTCGTTGGGCTGACTTTTGAGTGGAGTTATGCCCAAAGCCATGATCTTGATATGAATTTTTTGGGCATGAGGGAGTTTGTTAGGTGTTCCACATCGGTTGGATTAAGTTATTGAGAGTTGTACGTATGAACTTGAACAATCTTTCTCTCTTGAGCTAGCTTCGGTTGGAGTTAGACTTCAAGTCCATTATATTAGCATATCATAGAATTTTCTTGTGTTCAAGTATTCATTTTTCTAGCTAATACCAGTTGGTTGATTAGTTATTGATGCATCATGCAACACTTAGCATTGTTGATGGACATGACCATCTTATTATTAGAGCTCCCATTTCTTTACCTCTTTTAAATTTTCTTGTCACAATACATTTCCTCGTCGATAGTTATTAACTGGATGACAATCTATATTAGCTTGAATCAATAACTGTGTCATCTACCCATGTCGAGATAAGGCATCCTGTCTTCTCGGGAGATGAGTTAGAAGGATGTCTTGTCCTTCGTCCATACATTTTAATTTATTACAAATTTTATTTTTCTTATAAAAAAATTGGCATGTAAACTTTATTATATCTTCATGCTATCTTGACATTTTATTGTGCACTTTCCAAAAAAAAGGGGAAACGTGTTGTTAAAAATTAAGTAATTATTGGTTCTTTTGTGATAGTTTATTCTATGCTCAAAGAGCTAATAATCATCCTTTTATTTTGAAATGACTGTGTTCAGCATCTAAAAAATATCATGTTAAGTTTAATTCAATGGTGCTTTATGCAGAGAAGCACTTTCCCTTTGTTGATATTGCTGTTATGCAAATGCTTTCAGGTTCTCATGATCTCATTCTCAATTATTTTTTATTTCAAGATTGATGCCATCAGGGAATTAATTGACATGGATCGAGAAACAAGGTTTTGGCATAAACAGTTTTGACCTTGAAATCTCACATTTTTCTTATTAATAATTCCGACGGCTGTTTTCATTGGTATCTGCTGCTATTCCTTGTTGAAAAACTTCCAGTATATTTGTCTGCATTCTGAAGGAGTTCATTTACTTATTGATGATATCGCAGCTAGAAGCAAGTCTGACATAGTCACCTTTGTCAAAAATAAAAATATGTCCGAAAGTATATCTATTTCGTCTGGATCTAGATCTTACTCACGGAAGCCTTTAGTACCAATCACATCACTAAATCATTGGAAAATTGGAAAGGGAGCTGGTGTTCAGATAGCATCATTTCTCATTAAAGCTATTGCATTAGAGATGGTGCGGAGGTTCTCAAGGGCGAGATGTCCTTTTGTCTGGAGTGGTCTGCAAGCATTGCAAGTAATTTGTTACCCCCCATTCAAGTGGATTCAGCGCTGGAATCCTTTTGGAATGTTGGTCAAAGGCATGCAGGTGGGTTCTGGACTGAAAGAATTTTCCTTTTAATATGGCTGAACCTGACCTGCATATATAATCTGTCACATGTCATTTTACGTTTGTGCCAAGCGTCTATTTTTACGTTTTACGTATATACAACCTGAGGCTAAATCTTTCTCGTGAAATCATTTATGATTTCAAAAGTATATTCCAGATTATAAGTGACAATCATCTCATTTTGTGGTTTTTGTTTCTTTACTCTGGAAACTGATGTACTTGTTTTGCCTTTTGCATCTCTTTGTTCCTTGTCTTAAACATTATTTCAGGCACAATTTTGGGTATGTTCTGATGTGGTGGCAACCAATCCCGATCATGAAAGGGATATGAACACATATAACTAAAGAAGTTGTGAAGTGGCAATTTATATCAACGAAATGCAAATTTCATTATTTTTTTCAAAACTTATAAAAAAGTTTCTGGGTAATGAAGGTATCGATATAGCTTCCTCAACATTCAAACAATGTGCTGTGTTTGTTGTCGTAGTTGGTAGTTTTTATATCTACAACTAGGATCAGGCATCATTTTGGGAGCTTTAATCCATTGGCACTATTTTCTGAAGCTAATTTGTTGACTGTAAATTGCTTTTTTCAGATGTTAGCACGTCCTTTATTGGTTCTCTCTATCGTGGATGCTTTCTCTGATCATTCAGACGGCAGCAATCCTGCTGTTGATAATACTGAAAATAATAATATCAATGACGAATCTCAAGCATGTTCAGACTCTCGTTCAAGATCCTCATCCGTGCAGTGTGATGATGATGACATAAGGTGTAAAAAGTAGTTGTACATGTTATACACCATGAACATAAATATTTTGTGGATGATTTCTTTAGGATGGTCTACATGAACTCACCCACATTTTCATTCTTCCGTACTCATGGAAACTATACTCCAGTGGAGTTTTGATTCTTTTAAGACATTTTTTGCTGGATTTCCTGTTCATTTGACTTTTTTCCATTGTACAGAATTGGCAATGAAAAACCTCAAGGAATGCTTTCCGCAGGGTGGTTCTGTAATCTTTGTAAAGAGCTGGAAAACCAGGGAATTACTTTACCAGAGAGGTGAGTTTGTTAGTTATGGTGTTAATAAAACTGTTGAATGACTGTTTTAAATAGAAAAAAGCAGAAAAGATATCCCAGAGTAATATTTATGGGTCTTGGTCTTTTCTTTTTTGTTTCTATTTTTTGTGCCTTGCATTTTCCTATCACATTATTACCTTTTCTTCTGCCATGCTCTTCATATATCCCGATCCCCGTAAACGTTTGGATTCAATTTTTTTTAAGGTTTTTGAGAAGAAATATGTTCCTTTGTTTTCTTCTCTTCATTTCTTTTTTGTTTTAGAAAAACCTTCATTTTGTGGCCACAACAATCTTTGAATAGTTATTTTGCTGTAGTTTAAATTGATACTTTGACTAATTTGTTCCAAATAGTTATTTTGCTGTAGTTTAAATTGGTACTTTGACTAATTTGTTCCATCTTTTTTTTTTTTTTTCATCTTGAATGACAATGAAAAGTATTCACTCTGAAGAGTGATAATAGCGATTATCTGGTACTATCAACAGTGATTTATAGGCTTTTTCAGTTGAACAGTCATTTTCTTTTGCATTGCTTTGAAATTTCCTGCTGTCATTCAATCTTAGTTTGACATGTTATTAGTGCATCAATATGATGTGTCACATTGTAACATTTTTATGCTAAGGTTGGCAATGTTTATAAAATATAGTTCGATAATAAAATTTGTAGGAACAGAGCAAAGCAAGTTAAAGAAAACAGATTAATTTTAGTTTTATTGACTGTTATCCTGAATAATTGAAACCTATTTTTCCTTTATATCGTGGTCAATAATCTGTAAAGTTTATGTATAGTTGTCTTTGGGCAGAATTAATGAAGAGGAACTCCAGAGGTTTTATGTAGCTGCAAATGGGGATTTATCGAGCTTGTTCTTATCATTAAAAAAACAATACGCTGGAGAGAGACTTACAAACTTCTCTCCGAGGAGGAACTTGAGTTGTGGTCAAATATGATTTTCTGGCATGGTTTTGATGTGAAGCATCGACCATGTCTTATTGTTCGTCTTGGGCTGGCATGTATCACCTTGTCGTCCCATGATAGACCTTGCTTTGTGCAGGCAGTGGGTACGCTCTACAGCCACTCTTGGAAATTTTTCTGGTGTTCAGCTCCTCATGGAATTTTCTCTCTGAATATCATGATATAATGAACAAGCTGGTTGAGGTGAAAAGTAGGATCATCTCGAGTATAATGCTTTATTTCATTTCCGGCTGTTCTCCCCATCTTTTCTACTCCCTTAATGCTAAGAGAATGTTAGAGTCAGTTGCATTTATTGTCTTTGTGGGGTCTGAACCTTCACGTTTGTTTCTCGCAATATATGTAACACTCCTTCTCAAGTCAAGGAAGTTAATATTTTTGTCCTTGCAGCTTAATTATCACCATATTTGTTCCCCTGATTCTCTTATCCGCGTACTCAATATATATGTACTCGCAAAACTAAGTATTGTGTGCTCGGCTTATGGCTGTTTGTAACTGAAGTATCTCAGGTGGAGCACGGTGTCCTCTACTTGGTGGATGGAGAGAATCCTCAACTTACTGTGATAGTGGATTGTCATGGGTTGTCACCTCTGAAAATTCCCGTGCAAATGATGAGACACTGCTGTAATCTTTTGCAAGACAATTTTCCAAATGTTCTCGGTTGTTTAATCATTATACGGCTTCCTCCGATAGTTCGTGTTATGGCACAAACATTTATACAAGTAAGCTTATGACTACTTTACGTGACAAATTGCTTTAAACGAGAAAATAAAGTCAGAACTTTTCACCCGCATATCCCGTTATTTAAATTTGTGCTATTTTTTTCTGTCCCTTTCATCAGGTTCTCAAACCAGTCACCAAGCAAAAACTGAGATTCGCAGGAGAGGCGGATCAGAAAGTTCTTTCCGATTGTTTCCAAACACTTCCATCATATCTCGGTGGTCTGTGCTCATGCACAAGATTGTGCTAAACTGGGAAAAGGCAGCATGCTACGAAGTTTGGATGGCCATACCAGCACATCAGAGGCAGTTTCTGAGATCACAAATTTTGAGGATTTCTCATCCATCGAACCAACTTATCAGTATGATACAATCGTGGACAATAGCTGCAGTCAAATATTGCGCTCTGCTGTTGTAGGTATTCTCATTCTCTGGGTTTTAGTCGCATTTATTGAAGGAATATATGATCCCTCAAGTCGTCCATATTTACCCCCGTGATGTTGCAATAGAGGAACGTCCCTATTTCTCTCCAAGGCTTGATTCTTCTCATCCCTCTAGGTTAAAAAGTCTATATATCTATGTAATGTAGGAACCATACTGATTGATGTGTTGTAGTTATTTGTAACAGTTTCTTACGGGGAGAAAATTTGTAAGAAATACTTAAATTCCATGGATTGAGGATTGATACCTTCTTGAAAGTCTCCGATTTTTGTTCCACTTTAGAACTAGTCAGACGGTGTTACATGGAACAAGGCTTGAAGATTGTATGATCAAGTAAGAGGTAATGCAAACTTCTGACTGTTATAAACGGAAGGCAGGCAAAATTTAAGTTAGAATAATATTATTTTGAGAGACATCTAGTGACTTGAGATTACAAGATCCCAGTTTCATAAAGACCATAATATGCCGATCTTGCGGCGACGAGAAACGGCGTAAATCGGCCACATATTGATTTTCAGAATTATGATCGAGTACCATGATATCTTTTGTTTTTGAACTTTGATAGGTGCAATATCTGTACTAGATTCCAATGTGAATCCTGTGGTTTTCAATAAATTCAAGTTGAAATTGATTCTCAGAGCACATTAAGTTGTGCTTTATGTCAAGAAGGCAAGAATATTCAATTGGCTCCACTTAGGACATCATGGTGACTCTTCGGATTCCGAACAAATAAAGCGAGGTGACACTAACTGTTTCACTAAATCTTGTCGAAATATTAACTCTAATTTATTTCCTTCTTTGTTTGGCCCACTTCGAATGAAATGTGATCTCGAATAGCTGAAGCCTTGATTAATAATTGCAGCAATCAATCTCACTTCCATTATCATACCAAATAATTGGCTGCAACGTTCTTGATATCTAATTCGGTATAATCACATTTTTGGCTCTGCGATAAAAAAATAAGTAAAAATAATCTGTCTGCTTAAACCATGCGCTGTACATCTTTATCCAGGGCAGAATTAGTGGAAGGGAAATAATGATGTAAGCTGGCTTGTTTTATAAATATTGAATATACTTGCACTAGCACTTTAGTTGGATCCACATCAAATTAGGCGTGACGTTACAAAAAGGAAAGAGAGGAGAACTTGTGGTACAATTTCCCTGTAATCCAAAAAATAAAAGCAAAGAGAGAATATTCCAAAGGGCAGGGCCGACCGACCCGACCCGAGCCGATTTCGCATTTATTGAGTGGGATCCCCATACATTAGGTCGTTGAACGACAGCTGACAAATTTGAAAAATCCAAATTCTTTAATGTCAGCTGAGACACTGGGTACGTAGGTGATTTGGTGTACGCGCACACTCTCGCGTATATTAGAGAAAATAACATTTACATCCTTCGATATATTGTTTATTACCATAAATTTCTAAGGATTTATTTACTATAAAACGTACCGTACTCAAAGTGATATTTTCATGCATCATAGTTGGTTACGATAAAGAGGTGATTTGTTGTACGTAAACACGTATATGATATATTTTGTCTGGGATTTATGTTTTTTCATTAATGAACAAAAAATTAATTGTGGAATAAGACTAATCTACCTCTATAACAATTGGTTATTACATAGTTTCCACTCACCTTGATTATATGCACTTGTACTCCACTTCCACCCCTCCTCGTTATTAAGAAACGCGATTAATAGGCAAAAACATGCAAATTCTTGAGGTATATAATTATAATCATTCAAAATTCGAGGATTTTTGTATAATTAAAACAGAGCAAGTTTGTACGTTCACACTCGCGCACTATACTAACAAACAAATCCATGCTCCACCTAGCTATAAGCTTTGTGCTTACATAAGCTATAATCGCACTTCGGCACTGGATTTGCAACTAAAAAGATAGAGTTGTCATATTTATATATGTATTGCTTTTTCCTCATTGATATTCATCACGTATATATTATATCATAATAGTAGCAAAAAATAACTTTTACTTTAACGAACTTGTGACGTTATTTTAATGCCATTGGGAATGTTCGCCTCATTCTTCATTGACCCTTTGCTCTATTCAAAGGATCAGAAACTCACTTACCAACGCAATCATTTTCCATTACAAAATCCCCCCTTTCACCTCCAAGAAAATTCACTATCATCTCTCGATTAACCTCTAATCCTATACACAAAAACCAGAGTTGGAAATGTTGTCCCAAATCGAATCAAACCGTGTTAAAGCAATGTGGAGGTGTTGTCTGTCTTCAGCCTTCCGCACGGGCATAGCATGCACCATAGTCGGCAGCGCCACCCTTTACGGCCCAAAGTTTTTCACCCGACAAGTAACATTCCCTGCATTTTCATACGTGACAGTGATTCTTATCATGAACGATGCCACTTTAGGCGACACTTTCCATAGCTGCTGGCTGGCGCTTTATGCTACCATGCAAGGTGTTTTACCGGCCATTCTCAGTTTGTGGTTGATCGGCCCGGCCAGGCTAAACGTTGGCACCACCTCAGTGGTGGCAGGCCTTAGTGGATTCACAATAGCTCTGCCGGAAAACACTCATTTGATATCGAAGCGTATAGCGCTTGGACAGATTGTTCTTTTGTACGTCGTAGGTTTTGCTAATGGTGAGAAAACAGATCCCATTATGCATCCTGTCCATGTGGCGGCGAGCACCGCCTTTGGTGTGGCGGCTTGCGTTTTGGCAATGTTGTTTCCGTACCCAAGTTTGGCTTTTTGTGAGGTAAGCAAATGCATGTGGTGGGAAGATCCTAGTGCGACACATGCATGAAAAGCATACAAACCCTAATAAAGTGATACACACTTACACACACAAATTATATTATATATATACATATTTCTTCAAAAATAAATCACATATATATTTATATATAATTTGAAAATTAAGAATAAATAATGATTCAAAAACATTTATTGATAATAATAAACCTTTTGAACAGGTAGAGTTATTCGTTCAAAAACCAACATCATATTATAAACTTAAACACAAAATATACGTCAAGTCAAGAAAGTCAACCAGTTAATGAATCACCAGTCTTAATTATTTTTTTCTGAAAAAATAATGACTAATGGCCATGCCATTTTCTGCATTTCAGGTGAAAGAGAACTGCAAACTCTATATACAAAATGCTTCCAAAAGGCTTAATTTATATATGAAGGCTTTCTCCACAGAAGATAGTACAGTGTCGAAGGGATTGATTTCACAAGCAAAGTTTCTTAATACCACAGCAACCAAACTTCTAAAAAATATCGAATCAAAGCAAGTAAGCCTATGGATTCCCATGAAATAATAAATTAGTATCGAATAATTAAGAGGTAAAAATCTTAAAATATATATTGACATGTTATGTTACAATATTTTGAACAGGAGAGCATGAAATGGGAGATAATTCCAGCCATGTTCTTTAAATCCTACAACAAAAATCCAGCTGAGAAATTGACAAATCTTGAATCCATATTAAAGGGAATGGAGATTTCCTTGACAAATCATTCTGAATTCCCAGTTAAGATATTGGATTCCGAGCTCAATAATGTCCTTCTTGTCATGGAGGAGCAATTCTTGAACCAAGTTAACAACATGGCAGTCGAAAAGACGATTTTAACGCTGTCTGATACAGAAATAGACTCAGTATTTTCTCAAACCTTGAAAAACAGTACTGCCCCATTATCGAGCAAAGATTTTCCCTCGTTGTTCTTTATATTCTGTCTAAAACTCATGCAAGGCAAATCAACACGATCTGTTTTACCAGAAGTTACATGCAAACAAGGATCAGAATTATCAAATGAGCACTCACAGAAAGAGAAAAATTGGGCCTTAATCACAAAAGTATTGAGTTTTAGTCCTATAAAAGTTAACAGAAGGAGATTATTGCCTGCCCTAAGATGCTCACTTTCTTTAGGATTCGCGGTTCTGTTTGGATTGATATATAGCAAGGAAAATGGGTTCTGGTCGGGTCTTCCTGTGGCGATAAGCCATGCTGCAGCACGAGAAGCGACATTGAAAGTTGCGAACATTAAAGCACAAGGGACAGTTTTAGGGACTGTATATGGAGTAATGGGGTGCTTTCTTTTCGAAAAATATGTGCACATAAGATTTATTTCACTACTTCCGTGGTTCATTTTCTGCAGTTTTTTACGAACCAGCAAAATGTATGGCCAAGCCGGTGGGATTTCTGCAGTTATTGGTGCCGTGTTAATATTGGGAAGAGATAATTTCGGCCCCCCTAGTGAATTTGCGATAGCCCGAATCGTTGAGACTTTAATCGGTTTATCTTGTTCTATAATTGTGGATATGCTCTTGCAGCCTACAAGAGCTGCTGTTTTGGCCAAGATTCAAGTTTCGAACTGTCTCCAAGTGTTGCACGAATCTGTGGGATCGGTAAGCATTCCATCTTTGGGCGAGTTTTTCTTAGGAGACAGGCAAAAGACGCTGAAAATCCATGTAAACGAGCTCGGAAAATTCATCGAGGAAGCTGAGATGGAACCCAATTTTTGGTTCTTGCCTTTCCATAGTGCTTGCTATAGTAAGCTCAAAGGGTCTTTGTCAAGAATGGTGGATTTCTTGCTTTTCGAGAGTCAAGTACTCATGTCCCTAAAACAAGAATTGTCAAGAAATGGGGACAGCAAAATTTTAAGACATGATTCTATTGTCAAAATAGAAGCCGATATCAACCTTCTAAAAAGTGTGATTTCCTCTGCTATAGAACTCTTCAAGGAAGTTAGTTTGGTAAGATCACTCGAGAAAATCGAACGCGAGTTCGAGAAGAGGAGAGATTCCCTCGATCTCGAGTTGGGAAAATCTTCAATTGCATGCGTGGTCGAATGGTCAAAATTCGATAATGATGAGCTTGAACAGAATACAAATTCTTTTCTTCAACATTTAGATGAACTTGTTGATCAAATGGAGGTGCATGAACTCATGAAGAACCAAGTGATTTTGAGTTTCTGTTGTTTGATGTTTTGCATGAGAGGCTTGTTGAGAGAGACTATGGAGATTGAGAAGGAAATAAAAGAACTGGTGCAATGGGAGAATCCCTCGAGCCAAGTGGATATGGTTGACATTTTATGTAAGATTTACGTATTGGGAAAAAGTGTACAATGAAGTCATATATTATTGCTCCGATTCTTTCAAATATTTTTAAGCCTATATATGAGTGGTTTATTGCTTAATTATGTGTTTTATTTTTTAAATACGGTATTCGATAATATATTATTAGTTTTTACACGTGCTATAAACTGTGGTTATTAGCCTAATTAATAGATCTCTAGTTTTTATTAATTAGAAAATAAATGTAGATATAATAAAATAACAATAATTAATTATGTCATATCTACTGTCTAAGTATTAATAACTATTAGTGCAATTAAACAGTTAAGCTCAGAATTAAAAGACTGAGTCACTATATAATTATTAAATAAAAACTGCCTTAATAAACAATACCTTAAATCGGGAAAACAAAATTATTCAAGTTTATAGTATTCAAAGCGGACTTCAACATTTTTGCTTTCTGTTTTTTAAGAAAATAATTGATTAATAACTACGATTTCATATACGAGTTTTTTTTATAAAAAAAATAACCATGAAAAAATATTGATATTTTAAATGCATTATTATTTTCAAATCAAATGCGACAAAACAAAAACATTATTATAATAATAAGAAGAAGAAGAAGAAGAAGAAGAAGAAGAGGAGGAGGAGGAGGAGGAGGAGGAGGAGGAATGCTAATTCTTCTCTATGTATGTAATGAAATCATGGTACGTTATAATTTCGTAATTAAGTTTTAGAATTTGGTATTTTTTTTTTTGAAAATTAGAGTTTAATTATATTGAATTAAGATGCATATATTTTTTATGCATGCGTTGTTTGATGCTCCCACATAGGAACCGACGAACACAATAGAATCTTGGTGGAAACTATATGGACTCCACATTCCTCATTATAAGTATGACTTTGAAGGACCATTTTTCAAACATGATTTTTAGTTGTATGTTATGCAATCTTGGGTCATTTGGAAGGGGATATATGCATCTGGAAACATAATCTGATGATCATAACCAACCAGTCGTTTCAGGTAAATTGGATTCCTTCTTACCTTGAGGAATGTCAGAAAGTAAGGAGAATGAGATTACATGAACTAGTGGCTAAACACCATGATAGAGTGAAAAAATGGACTAAACCTCCATTGGGACACTTCAGGCTTTATGTTGATGCAAGTTTCTATGAGCAGAAAGATGTTTTTAGTGTATGTGAGCAGTGATTAGAGATCATTATGGAATTATCTATCGGGTTCAGTGGCTGATACAAAACTCAATGTTATATTTTTTGTTTTGCTTGAAGCTCGTTGTGCATGATAATTATAGCAATGTGTGGGTGTTTCGGATTCAGTTCAAGCTGTTTTTTGTTGATAGACCCTATAAACATTATTAATCATGATGGTTCTCTTATCTAAGACATTTGGAAGCTTTTCTATTCTGATTGTTTTATGAGAATTCGCAATGTTAGTAGAGGTTCGAACATAGTTGTTAATTGTTTAGCGCATTTTGTTCTGTCCTATCTTTTACCATTTACTTGGAGTGAAGATATTTACTCATCTCGATTGATGAATATACTTGCTCGTTATTTGTCACTTGTCTAATAAATAGATTGATTTATGTTTTGTTAAAAAAAGATGCTTATATTTTAAATTGATTAAACTAAATATATATTTTATGGCAATTTAATGGGAAAAATTAGTAGAGATTCAAATCATATGCAATGGCAATGAGTTTGAATTTGTGTTTATCAGCGTTGATTTGATTTGATAACGATTCGATTCGCTTTGCCCTAATTTTAGAGGACTTGGAAATGGCAGCCCTGATTTACCAAATCTTCTCCTCCTCCGCGCTGCTTTCGCTAGGGCTTTACCACCTCATCTCCGCCACCAAGCACCACCTCAAATCGCCGCGCGATTACGCCGCCAAGCTCTACCACCCCTTCCCCAACGCCAACCAGCAGAATCGGTTCCTCAGGTATTTACAGCTTCACCTGGTTATATCATTCCTATTCATCGCCCTAATCCACCAGCTCCTTGTGTCCGCCGACCCCGATCCCCTTCTCAAAGGCCGGACGGCGGTGCACCGCCTCATATCCCTGCAGTCCTCCGCCGTGATATTCTGCTTCATCCTCCTTTCCGCCGCGCTCCTCGTCTCCGAAGCCACATCTCTTCTCCCTCTCCCCTCCGATCTCTTCTTTGCGATAGCCTCTGCACTCTTCTTCCTCCAGTATTCTCTCTCCGCATCCGACGCCGCCGTACAGACTTCTGATCTCCAAGCCAAGTGCGATTCCGTCGCGGCGCATGTTTCCGCATTCTCGTCTGCTCTCTGTCTTGTTCTTTGCTGTCAGCCCAGACTCTATGCGGCGGATGCTGCTCTCGGAGCCTCTTTCTGTCTGCAAGGGCTGTGGGCTCTGCAAACAGGGCTATCACTCTACGTGGATGCCTTCATTCCGGAAGGCTGCCACAAGCTGCTTGATGTCGTCAGCGGGGTGGAGGGATCAACTAAGTGCGAATTGGATGACTCGAAGCTAAGGGCAGTCGCAGTCTTGGATCTAATGTTTGTGCTTCATGCCCTTTTCGTGCTTCTCATTTTTATCGTGACTTATGCTGCTATTGCCAAGACTTTGGGTATCCGCAGCAGATTTGGATCATATGAAGCCTTGCCCACCGGGGCTGCTGCAGACTCGAATCATATTCAATTAAAGACCATGACTGGAACTCAAGCCTGATCAGCGAGGTATTTCTGTTCTTTAATCCCATGTTGAAATTCTTGTACTTCAAGTGAATTTTTGTCGAAGAAAGTGAGCATGAGCATGTACGATGTGGCCAAATTGAACTGATTCTCGTAAGGAAACGCGTGGATGCTTGATAGGAAATCTTTACCTCGGCTATTTTGTTGTACTGTGTTTTCAATTGTTTACTCATGCCTGGCCAAACTAGAAAATTTTTGATGTTACGCCATGAAAGGTAAAACAAATAATTCCTTACACTATCCAAATGATTATAAAAACTAAGGTGCAAAATTTGCATTATAAATCAATACAAGAATTACCTTTTTCTTAGCTGGGTGTTAGTTACCCTTTCCTATTTTTGGCCTGTTCATCTCAACAGCTTGCCAATCACTAGAAACTGAAGAACGTTGGGAATCTACTGGTTTGGTTTGGAGGGATTGGATGAAATTAGGTTGTTAATCGAAGAGACATCCACTAACTCGCACCAGTTGAAGTATATGGTATAAAGAAATTTTTTTCCTAAAAATTGATGTGATCCTGCAAGCATCGGACGGCCATAAGGTGATGTCCGGGAGCAGACTAGCGGCGCAAGCAAGAACTTGAAAATTTATGTGCTATTTGTTCAAAAATTCTAGTTTCGTCGTCGTAATTTCATGGAGCCACTTTCCGTTCTCGGAAATTCATGGGTTACATTCACATTCTCTAGAACACTTCAAGCATATATTTGACCGAAGTCGCCTTGCTATAGTGCTAGTGCCATTTTACCTGCGAGGTTTTCATATTAGAAAAGTCAATTCATTGTACATTTCGAACTTTTCACTATTTAGTCCTTGAATGGCATTTACCCGATCAACTTTGAATATCATAAAATTTTGTTACGTTTGAGTGAGGATAACAGAACATTGGTTTCACATAAATTTTGTTCTTCGCATTTATATTTGTATTTTAAAATAGAATTCATTTTGCATAAACATTTTCTATCTTATCCACAAACCTAAAATGGTATAAACGTTAAGTGTACGACAATTGGAATACATTTATAAAATAATATTTTTTTTTCCCAGCCTCAACTTGTATTAGATTGTCAAATTAATAATTTCGATAAGTTAATAAGATGATATTTTTTAATTTCGATAAGTTAATAAGATGATATTTTTTTGGAAGACTCTTATATAAATCCATGATCTTCTCGATATCGTAAATTAATAATTCTGTAAATTTATAAACATAATAACTAGGACAATTTAGTGAATATGATTCTTGAAATTTAACTCTATTTGGATTATTTATAACCTTTTTTTATTACATTCAAAAGCTTCAATGTTACTTCTCAAACAAAAAAAAAAATTGAAAAATTATTATTGTTATGACTGTGTGGTGCCTAAATTTCGTCACGTAATCATACAATATATGAAGTCATATGCATAGAAAATTTCTTCTCAACAACGTAATAATATAATGAATATACGACAAAATAATACAATTATCACATTATCTACATCACTCAAATAAGACAATGAGCTACACTGTCTCTATGCACTATCAACTACAGGACTGTTTGACTAGACACACCTAGTCTTTCACCTCTATCATGTCTCACGGCATAGTCCTATAACCTGTCCAACGGAAACAGTTTTCGAAGAGTGAGCATACACAACAATCATCATCATAATACATAACAGTTATATTAACAACAACATAAAATATATCTGAAATGATAACATAAATACTCTTTTTGCTGTTTCAGGAGAATCAAACCACCAACAATATCAACAATATCACTCCCATACTACTCCTCTCATAATCCTGTCGGGCCGGGGGTGAGGGGCGCTTAAGGTGAGTGATTTCACCTTTTGGAGCAATATCACTCCCATACTACTGCAAAAAAACATCATCAATCTGGGGCTTGTGATATATCTAAATAATTCAACAACAATTATCATATCATTCTCACTGTATCAACACAATCATTACAGCCTCAATATATAACATCAAATAGCTCAACAACAATTATTTCAACAAAATATAAAACTCGATTATATATCTTCATCGTTCAACAATTAATATTCTGGTGTATTTAGTTACCAATATTAACATCAAATACACCCTAATAAATTTAATTTAATTTAAATAGGCTATATAAAAACATCTGCTAAACTACAAAAATTTAATATCAACAGATAGTCTTTACTTCGTAAACTCCGAATATATAATCAGAATTAATAACAACTGACAAACAACTCTTCAATTTCAATCCTAATATCTGATTATAATAAATTAGGAATAATTCAAAACAATATCACTATAATCTTCTCTATTTCGTTAAAATCTTACATTATTTAACCATCTTCAATTTCTATATGATTTAACAATTTATTGGATTTATTCCAGAAATCGATGATTTCAAATATCACCAAATATATAAAATTTATATTTCAAATCGAAGATTTCGTGTCAACGATATCAAAATTGAAGTCGATTCGTCGATTGGATAAACCAATAAGTCGCAAGATCGACAAAAAATTGAATTATTGTTATCTCACTTTTCTACCTCACCTCTCTGTTCAAACGTCTCCTGTTGTGTTGGAATTTTCAAATTCGATTCAATTCGATTCAATTCCACCGTCTCATTTTTTTAAATTTTATATTAATAATATAATATAATATATAATATTTAATAATTTTAAGCATCGATATATCCGTTTGGATAAATCAAACGATCAAATTTATTAAAACTTAAAACATGAAACTTCTATATCTTTGAGTTTTCTATGTTATATCGAAATTTCAAATCATTTGGACTTCATATGATTAAAATATGTCATATTTCATTCTTTAAAATAATTAATTATTTGTAATATCACATTACTAAATAAATGAATTGTGATATTTATTTAAGACATTACAGTTTTCTCTTGCATAGTAATTAGTCGTGAAATAATTGTTCAACAGTAAATTTAATTTTATGAGTCTTTTTCATATTAGTTCAATAGATATTACACTTACCTGACACATAATAATTTATTTATGTAATTAAATTCATTTTTACTGAATCGAAAGAATACATTTTAAAATAATAAATTGTTTATTTATTCCTAACATTATTAATAATAGAGGTGTATATATATATATATAATAGTGGTAGGGGTGGGGGTGGTGGTGGTGGTGGTGGTGGACAACCAAGAAACCAAGTGTCAAAAGTTTGGTAGATTTTCATCTTTTGAAATCTCGAGTACAAGTTATGAAACGGGTACTAATTGAATTTGGATTTTGGATCCAAAAAACATGCGTACCACTATTTATTGATTGCAATTTATCACCTAAGCCTAACGTTACAAAATTCCTACCATTTCAGTTGCCCAATAAAATCATGACAAGTACCGCCATCTCGGACCTAACCCACCAAGAAAATTGTCATAAAATAATAAGCCAATGGCAAACTTGAAAACCAAAGCAAACGCTAGATATAGTAATTAGTTTGGCGAAATTATTTCCATTTGCCTTCAAATCGAAGCAAAGCAAACTCCCTTTCTCCCTATAAATAAATAAATAAATAATCTTCTCATCATCCACCATCCAAAAGATACCACCCACAATGTTCCATTTCAAAGCTTTCCTGTTGCTATTGCTACTCGTTTTCAGCTCCTCAATGGCGGCCAAGATCCCTTGTACCAAACATGGGAAAGATGCTAAATGGAGATGGCAAAGGCAGCCATGGATGAACCATGGAAGCTTTCGTGGTCGCACAAGGGGACGACTCATTAATCCGACAGTCGAGAGTCCATTTCAAGTCCTCAAGTTCCCTGTTTAATCTGTTAGTTTTAAGCTATTGATATATTGTTGTGATCATATTGTTCCCTCTTTCTTGTTGAATCTCCTCCTTTAACGTTATTACTTACACAACAAGCCGCAACTGTTCGACACGATCTCAAACTTGTATGCATATTAAATACTTGTGTCTTATTAGACGAAGGGGGAGACCCATGTATGATACTCCAGATGATACAAGATGGCTTCAGTGTGCATAACTAGACGCTATTAATGAAGAATGGTTTGCGGTCTAATTTAATTAGAAATCATTTTAGGAGTAAATTGAGATTGGATCATGGATGGTTCTGCCAATGGACAACGAAACTGTAGAGATCGCTGCAATCATCACACATCGATTCACCAGTAAGAACTTTGAGAGACTTACATTAAGGTTGGGCTTAACATTTGAACGATGATGTCCCAAACAAATTTGGGAAAAGGTCTTCGATCGGGTTCGTTACTAAATTGTAATAAACATCTTTGCCCGAATAAAAAACAAGAATAATAATAATATGACTGGTGACATGCATGAGCTGTCAACTTCGAGATGGGCATCAAATTCCATATCGATCCTGCAAGCGATTCGGAAAGAGTTAAAAATTTGAAAGGTTCTTCCATTCAATAATCGATTATAGTTCAAGTTTTTTTGGATTTATATCATCATCTTGGGCTAAATTTAGCTTACCAGAGGCTAGCTGGAGAATCCAGGAGGTAAGAATTTAGAAATGAATTGGAGTGGGGAAGGAATCATTACCAATTTGGCCAAATGAAATGATGTCTTAAAATTTGGCCATGAATTTGTTCTCCTTTATGTCAAGATGAAGGAATATACGAATAGCGTGCGGTCCCAAAATTTATTCTTGTATACATCCAAAATATCCCCATTAAAGTCGCAATAGTCGCAAATCCCTCGTGTTCTGCTGTCGTAACACGTGCCCACATCTTAAACCAGATTCTCTTATGTTTTGTTTTGACCTCGAGGTTTCATCCCATCTTCTCGAAATATGTTTTTTTTAAAACATATAATAAAACATCTTATAAGTTTTTAAAAAAATATAATAAAACATTTGATTTGACAAATAAAATAACGCGAACCGAAATAACGTTAGGAACAAGCAGGTCTTTCCATATATGTGGGATGGCTTGACTTGACTCAACTCAAAATTTCAACGGCAGGTCTTTCCATATATGTCAATTTCATTTATTTATGTTTTTCACTTATAATAAAATAATGCATACATATACAAATTCAACACGAAATAATGAAAAAAAAATTAAGAAAGAAATTTTTTTTCCCCCCTCAGCCAATTATGGCTAGCAGGCTTTGTCTAACGGCTGGAAGAGAGCAAATGAGAGAGCCAAAGATGCCAGTGAGAGCATATGCAATTGCACAAAATGGAAGAGCCTCAGGTTCCTTGGCAGATAAAGCAGCCGTTCCCAACCCGTGAGCACTGATCAGAACAATTAAACCATATTTATTTTTTAGCATTCTTTATACCAAACATTTTGGAAAAAAGTTTGATGTAGATGATCCGCCACACAATTTGGCAGGTTAATAAGATTGCTACCTGATGGATAAACGCATGGGTGATACCCGATTTATTCAATGTTATCCTTGGGGTATTACCTCGAGTGTAGTTAAATTACTCTAAAGAGATCGTATCTATATTTCCGAGTAGATCAATACATTGCATCACAAGAGAAAATGATTGTTTTCTCTTCTTGTCCATGGGTCGAAGCTACCGATAATGCCGTAAGTCATAGTTTGGTACAATTTATAAATAAATTAAATAATGATTAATAAGTTATCATATTTCATCTCATGTTTGATATATTTTTAAAAAGTCTTCTAGAATTTCATGGACATATGACAAATGTTGGTCTATGTGTAGAGACTCACTTTAAATATTAGTAAAAATTTGAGGCTCGGATTTTGCCCGAATTAATTATATACAAGTTCGATTCAGAGCTCGAATTTTTTAATTTTTTGGCTCGAGGTGTAATCAAAATCACGAATTATTCGAACTATTGTTCGGATGGTAAGATTCGTGATTGAAGGGCGAAAGCTCGAAGCGTCTGAATGTTCGAAATGTATATACGTTTAATACATAAACAAAATAATTTTGGTTCAAGTTCTACTCGGAAAAAAGTTCGAACAAATTCGAGTTCGGGCTAAAAATAATTCAAATATGTTCTAGTTTTGCTTGAATTCGATAAATTCGAATATGAATCAAATATTTATCGACGCTATTCTTTAATTTATCTTCCCCACTTCCATTTTAAAAAAGTTAAATACATATTTTAAAAAATTAAAATTAAAAATAATAAAATTAGACGCAAGCGCTAGCTCAGAAGGTGGTAATTAAAGGAGTGCAAGGTATCATGATCATATATACTAATAATATATGCACACGAATTTCACGAACATAAATAATTTATGGTATATCAAAAGATAAATTAATACTTTAATTATTTTAAATTTCTAAATTGAATATAGTAAGTCTCTTATAAGACGGTCTCACGACAGACGAGTCAACCCTACCGATATTCACAATAAAAAATAATACTCTTCTATCGATATTCACAATAAAAAGTAATACTCTTAGCATAAAAAGTAATATTTTTTCATGGACGACTCAAATAAGATATCATTCACACAAAATACGATCTGTGAAACTATCTCACACAAGTATGTGTGTGTAAATGAAACAAAAGTTTTTGTAACCCAAAAAAGTTTAAGTTTTGAAATCTTTAAAGTGTAGAAAATATCGAGCCATGCAAAGCTAAAATTTTGTTATGGTAAGTATAATCTTGTCAGTATTGTCCAATAGTAAAATTTTAATCAGTTTTATTAAAATCATACGAAATATTGTTGATTGTATCTTACCATCTTTCTCATCCTCTGTTTTTCCTTATATACCGAACTCTGCCTAAGACTATGTTGGAACTTATCCCGGTTTATTTCATCCTACTTATGCGGGCATTGCCCCCATGATAGGATGGATGGTCAAGATTTGTCCATGCATATGTAGGATCCACTTTTTTTTTTTGAAATTATATGTTTGGCAAGATCTTGACCATCCATCCTCTCATGGAGGCAATGTCCACATGGGTAGGATCTCATTAACAACTTATCCCCATTTCGGCTTTATAATTTTGGACGGTAATATTGCATGAATGAATCCTACCATAAGTATAATTTAAAAAAGACAACTTGAACGTAAATCGATTCAAACGCAGCCTAGAGATTTTATTGGGTTCACATTTTAAAATATCATATTGGATATTATTGTGATGGTTATATATGACCACTTTGTATATAAAGGTTGAAAATTGAATCTTCGTACCTTGATGCGGTTGCTATTCCTCGAGCGATAGGATCGCGGAATCCTAATCGGTCAAGAGTAGCCTGAACAAAGTTGGCGCCGACAAGTCCGGTTACCACGACTACAGCAGCGGTAAGCGATGGATTGGGACCTTAAAAACGAAAATGGAGCATTTTTCTTGATCGGGTCGTTTGAAAAAAAAAGTTGGCTTCGAGTTAAAAGTATAGAAATAACGCAAGTTTTCGACCTTCAAAGAAAGTCACAATGCTGAGTGCAAGTGCCACAGTTATGCATCTGGGTAGGATTGAGACGGTTAGGGATGGTTCCAGGCCGACCAGGCGTCCTATGATAGCAGTGGAGTACAAAGAAAACACCGTGGATATTATGACTGAGGTGAATATTTCTGATGCATGTCTCTTTACCAGCTGTACATTTTTTCAAACCAGGAAAAAAATATAAATCAGTGACTATTTCAAGCATTTTTATTAAAATAAAACGTGGGTTTCGGACATTTTGCAGCTGCAGTATGTTTTTGTCGGTGATACCGACCAGTCTAGCAGGCCCTGAGCCTGAAAATCCATGGGGAAACTCTTACCTAGTTCGAACTTGTTGGATGGTTTTGCCTTCAAGGCAAAATTTTGGAACCTAAAAGAACTAGACTCAAATACGATGATTAAATTGCAAGAGGATCAGTTACCTTTCTTTGTCGGAACATTGAGAAGGCGAAGGAGAGAATAACAGATCCAAGAAATCCCATTAAAAGGTCACCAGCTCCAGGATTTGACGAGGCCTTAGTAAGGTAATAACCTGTAATTTTAATTTTTACCATAAAACATATTTTACATGTCTTTGACCGCAGTTTTTGCATGATAATTTTGTTAGATCGTTACCAAGGACAGGATTAAGCCCACAATTTGACAGTTTTCCATAAGCCAATGCTGCCAATTCTGCTGAGAGCGTACAGCAAATAATGGGATGGAAAACCGTCTTCACCTGCATCGGTAGCCTAAAAACCCGAAGATATGACCCGAAAACTGAGAAACATAACAGGTAAAGACACAGAAACAGAAACAACATGCATATATGTTGGATTGAGCAAATTCTTGTTACAGTTACCCTGAGAAACATAACAGGTAAAGACACATAAACAGAACCAACATGCATATATGTTGGATGGAGCGAATTCTTGTTACAGTTACCCGGAACCGATCATGTAGCCTAGTACAGTAGAAGCGAGGAGAAATGGCAGGCACGTTCTAGCATTGGTTCCAAGTGCAGTGGGGTAGAGAAATGCTGAAGCGAATGATACGAGGAAAATACCGCCCCAAAGCCATAATTCGAGTGAAGAAAAGGGAGAAGGCTTAGGCATTGGTTCGGCTGGTATCATTTCCGTGTTGACCAATTTTCTCACTGCTATAGCTGTAAAACCCGCCACAGACAGTGAAGCCAGCCAACCTCCAACTGCAATAAAGTAGGGGGAAGAAACTCAGTGTGATGCATTTGTTTGCAGCAGGAATGGGCCAGACGTATTGGGTTAAAAGATGCATAGCTTGAAAAGAAATGTCTTTTATTTTCTTAGATCGAGCAATGTTGCGTCAGCGTTGCACTTTAGAATCGAACATATTTGGCTTTGATTGTGACAAAATAACTTAATATTTTCAATCGTAGAAAAGTTCAAATGTTATTATGTCCCAGTGGTTGTATACACGGCCACAGTATAGTAGGTCTGTCTCAAAGCGTGGTAGCTAACATAAGTACAAATTGAGCAAAATACCATAGGATAATTAATGACTTTAACTCGGGATTTCCAAGCTGCGGAATCTGAATTCGGAACTAAGATTAACTGGATCGGGCACATACCTACAATGAGAAGGATTTTAAATCCAGAAGCTGCTGGTATATCTTTGACAGCAAGAGGTAGAACCACCAACGAAGGCACGTAAAACAACGGCAGCCACCGTTGAATAAACACAAGCGCC
The DNA here is from genome assembly GCF_022965805.1 of Primulina eburnea. Taxonomy (NCBI): domain Eukaryota; kingdom Viridiplantae; phylum Streptophyta; class Magnoliopsida; order Lamiales; family Gesneriaceae; genus Primulina; species Primulina eburnea. Next base: position 33,774,928 of record NC_133106.1, on the reverse strand, counting down.
GGCTGAAAAAAGTCGAGCAGAGTAGTTGCTGCGTCGGGGATGGTGGCATCAAGAACCATCAAAATGGTGAATATACAGAACATTCCAAATAAAGCACTTGGGAACTTAATGGCAGCATCCACAAATGCCTTTTTCAATAGCTTGTCCATGTATACTATGATCCCCAATGAAACCACCAAATGCAATAGCTTTAAAACCTGAAAAAGAAACAAAGAAGGCCATAATTATTTGAAAATGCAATTTTTTTTATTAAGTCATCCCATCTATCTAATGAACTCCTGTGGCATTTTGATGGAACGAAGATGATACTCATGCATTAATTACCATTGTTTGAACTCCTTCAGAAGTCAAACCGGTAACTGATCCAGAGGATTTGACAGCAACGTTTTTCTTGGTATGCGTTTTAGGAGCTTCAAAAACCAAGATTCTTGAATCGGGTTCAAGAGCATCGAAGGGTCGCAGAGTTTCAGCCGCTTTGCCATAACCGTCGTCTGCTTTTCGAGCTCCAACCGAACAAACCGAAAACAATCGTGAACAGACTTTTCTGGGTTTTTTGACAGAAGCCAAACGAGCTTGATTGGGGAGAACACCACGATGAACAAGAAAAGGCGAGGGAAATTGAGAAATGGAAGCCATGTGAGTAATAAAGAAGCTGAGCGAGCTGCAGAGGAGGATGTAACATTTTCTTGAGTTAGCAGTTTGCGTGTGAAATTTGTGTGGACACGATGAAACGTCGGAAACTAAAGAGATGAGTTTCACCAAAAATATATTAAATTGTATTAGATTGGATTCTGTATAACGTTATAAATTCCCGGGTCGTGTTTAAGTTACGGTTTTGTTCGTTGATCTTCTGGGCTACCCTACCAGCCACACGACCCGTATCCATGCACGTCAATCTACATTAAAAATAATCCGACATCCTTAAGAAAAACAAATATTTTACGTAATTTTTATGGTATAATTTTTTAATTGATTTCAAAACGATTTTCTCAAATATATGATAAAGAGTAGTGTGTCAAATAAATTATTGATTTTTGGGGAAATGATATTCTATGAAATTTGAAAGTAGGAAAAAATAATTTTTATGTCCATATAACCCAAATCCCATAAAATCTTAAAATTTTTCAAAGATTTTGTTTAGTTATACTTCATATTCTCGATTTTATTTTTTTTCATGAATAATATTACTAGTATCAATTTGTTAGTATCATTTAACGTCATTATAATTATCAATCTATTTTTTTTATCATGAAAATAAATTTTTTAACTAATTCTCCTTATTTATAATATTCTAATTTATTTATATTAGTTGTATTAGATGGATTTACAGAAATATCTTATAATTTTTAATACACATTTTAAAATCTAATTATAAAATGTGGTGTCGTTCGTTCGTTTGTTAATTAAGTTTATTTACTAAATTGCTCAAATCTACAAAATCATCACTATAATATTTCAGCCGCAAATTAGTCAACATTGATCATATGCCTTTGTTCTGTAGTTTTTTTTCCCAACATTGGATTACGTACATAAAAATATATTTTACTATTCAAATTGTACCATATCGAATAATCAATTCTACTAATAAATTATCCTAAGACCATCTTATGACATAATTTTATAAAACGGATTTTTGACCGACACATGAGAAACATCATTTTTATGTGCAAAATATTGTTTTTCATTACAAAAAATATCGTTTTTTGGAATGTTGTTTAATATATACTGATTTGAATGAAAAATATTTGAATAATAAAAAGTAGTATTTTATGTTAAAATATTATTTTTTATCGTAAAAAAATCATTTTTTTGTTAGTTATTTTAAGAATAAATATTGTATAATATATGTTTATTTTAGTGAAAAATAATATTTTTATATAAAAAATATAATATTGAAAAGGATCGACTCGTGAGACATTTACGTAGAAAACCTACTCATCGTTCCAAGCGAGGTGACAAACATTAAAAATTACATACACCATTTGAAACATTAGAAAATGTGAAATAGTGGTGCCCAATAATACAGTTTACCTAATTTAAACTATTAATATATAATATTATTTTCTTCATTATTAATCATTATTATCCACATCAAGACTATTTAATCAAGTTTTAAATTAGAGCATCAATAATTAATAAAATAACCTAATCCCAACTCATTTTTTTCAATTTGAGAAAAAAATTTGTTACAATTAATCTCGAACTCGAAAATACCAAAAAATAAGATCTTTGAGACCTTAATTTCAAACCAACAACATGAAAACTTGAATCCACTTATTTGTTTTAGGCAAAAACTTGTGTGAAACGGTCTCACGGGCCGTATTTTGTGAGACATATATCTTAATTGGGTCATCCACGAAACAATATTACTTTTTACTGTGAATATCGATAGGGTTAAACCGTCTTACAGATAAAGATTCATGAAACCGTCTAATAAGGAACATACTCTTTGTTTTAAATCAAAATAGACTCGTTTTTGTCTTTTACCATTCCGTTAAACCGATTCAAAACACTAATAAAAAACAAGAACCCATAGACAACTCCTCCTCTATTCCCGCCATCTCCTCTATTCCCGCCATCTGACATCAAATTCTTCCGCTCAGTTACCAAATCTCAAAGTAAATCTCGATCCTCCCACGTGGGTAGATGAAATCTTACTTATGAAAGAACTATCTTCACTTCATTTAAACAGATAGGATGAAATAAACCCCACGCTCAAAAGTCCCCAGTTTCTCTCTTTTCCAACGCCATTAAAACAATATATTAATATAAAAAAGTGCCAACACAAAGTAAAGGCAATAAATTTATCACAAAGTGGACATCCCATGAACCAAACTTTTTTGGCACCTCGCCAAGAAAATATCATTTCCACGACCCACCTTTTCATATCCTCTGCTTCTTGTAAATCAGAGTGTAAGCAAAAAAAATGGCGACTCTGGAGGATATTGGGGTGTCAGCACTGGTTAACATACTTGGCGCCTTTGCATTCTTGCTGGCTTTTGCGCTGCGCAGGACCAGGTTTGGTGTGGTGGGCAAGTTTGTGAACTTGATATCATGACTTACTTCACTTTTCTTAACTGGATGCCTGAGGCTTTGAGGATGGGTGAGTCTGAGATTATTAGCCATGCTGGACTTGATTCTGCTGTTTTCTTGAGGATCTACACTCTTGGGTACTCCAAGATCATGATTTTTCTTATATTTTTATACTCTATATATTTTCGTCTTGGATTGTTTTGAGTAATGTAATGCTATATTTTGGTGGTTAAATGGTGGGATTTGAGATTTTTAGTTCAATCTTTAGCTTGCTTTTGTGGGCTGGGGTATTCGGACTATTGATCAGATTATGCAGTTTCTTTTTTTGAAATTATTTAGTATATATTTCTTCTGCTTTCTTGGACATGATCTTTTGTTTTCATCGAAATTGTGGAATCTAGTATTGCATGTTTTATTTTCTACATCCACGACCTGCAACTTTTTCTAATTTTCTTTGTCATGAATGGATATTCTTTTTATCTTGATTCTGCTATTTTCTTGAGAACCTAAAGTTGTCCACTGTTAACTGAACACTTTGGTCCGGAATTTGATGGTTTCTTATAAGTAAGTCACTTGCGTGTTTCATTGAAATGCGCAATATAAAGTCTCGCCATCAAGATAAGGTGTACTATAGGCATTTTCACTCACTTGTTAATAAGGTATCCCTTTTAATCGTGCACAAAATAAAGTCTTTATTAGTCACTGCTCGAAGGAAAGTGGTTTAGTTGATATTATAATATCACCATTTTCCATCTGATATATAAAATTCCACAGAATAAGCGATATATTATAATTTAACACTTTTTTACAGCATTTATTGTTATACTGATTGTAATTTCAATCAGAATTTTTTCTTGGTATACTCGATAGTTTTTATACTTCAAGTCATGATTATGAAGATCAATCTTTAAATTAACAATTGTTGAATCATCTCTGTTTTACCGAAATTCAGGCTTTACTGTGTATATTTCATGACAGAAAGTCGTATGATTTCACTGTAGTGATCTATCTCCACCATTAAATGTATATATTTTGGATGCTTCTGTTATAATTTCCGGTTATCATGCTAGAGCATCGAGTTAGTGCTACATGGATGCATTCATCACTTCTCTCATTTTCTGAAGTTTATGCTTTTACTTGAACAAATATGAGAACTTTAAAGATCATTTTTACGCAATCGAAAGTATACTGTTCATAGTTTCACACAGTTGGCAACAGAGATCGATACCTGCGCATCTTCTCGTCTCCTCTTTCTCCATCAGTTGTGGAATGATATACACCATAAACTATTGTTCATTTGCAAAGTGTTTGCAGAACTTACATCCCATGTTTTTCTAACTTGGAGCTGAATTTATACTTCATCCATTCGTATTGCTTTATATCGTAGGATCAAGTGGGGAACATGGAAAAAACATAAATTTGGTTTCACTCTCACACAGATGCCTTGTAATTCAATTTCAGGTTTTTTATCCACTTATCAATGGAATACATGTTTACATTTTGGGTCTGTTACATGCTCTATAATGAATATGGTCGAGTTGCTTCAATGCGACTAAAATTTTTGGCTTCACAAGGCAGGAGGCCTGAACAATTCACGGTAAGTTCAGCTGTCATCGAGTTTACCAGCTTATACAGCCTTTGGTCGTTCTAATATGAGTCTTGATTGGACAAAGCCTGTGGTATGTCATGTAAAAGTTATTAATGGCACAAATTTCTGCATTAATGATCAAATGTCTTTGTATCTGTATCTCTACTCGATATGTTAATTATTGAAATATTTTCATGTCTGAACACAAAAGAAAAACCAACTTGCAATATCCTCAGGTTCTCGTTAGGAATGTTCCTGGTGCTTCTGGACATTCGATATCTGATAATGTCAAGACTTTCTTTCAGAAAAACCATCCGGATCACTATCTATGTCACCAGGCAATGAACTTCCTCTTTCAAATATTTATTTTGAAAAGATATTCCCCAAAACTCTTTTTGTGACATAAATTCGTTTACTTTCAATATATGTCATTATTTTTCATCTTTTGTTGAATTTTGCCTATGTCTATTTACCCAGGGTGTGTACAAAGCTAACAAGTTTGCCAAAATGGCTCGAATGAGACACCAACTTGAAAATTGGCTGGACTACAATCAACTTAAGTTTGAGAAACATCCAGACAAGAGGCCGACTAGAAAGGTGTTCTCCTTTCTCTTTATGATCTTTGAAGTGAAGTACTATGAAAATTATTTTAAGTATTCAAGTGTGACTTTATTATTTCTTTAGTTACTTCACCGCTTGACACGTTTGTACTGTTCATGTGTTTTTGTTTTTCAGAGAGGCTTCTTTGGACTTTGGGGTGAAAGGGTTGACTCTATTGACTTCTACAAAGAGCAAATCAAACATCTTGATAAAAAAGTGAGTTGTGCTAGTTAGAAACCAAAGAATAAATTCTACAATCAGATTTGGTATTATTATGATTGTAGCGCCCTTAACCGAGCCACTACTAAATAGACTAAAAACATGCATGATTAAAACTTAATAATAACAATTAAACAGTGAAAACCAAATAACTTAACAATCTAAAACTCAAACGAAAACAAAACAATAATTTCAGTTTTAATCATGGATCACCATCGGACACCCATCTGCTCTAGCCATTGCCCTGGCCATCCGAACCGTCCAACCAAAATACCTACTCCGTCGAATGGGGTGTCCTAGATGAAAACAAGGACGTGAGCGACAATCACCCAATACGAGAATATACAAGTATATAAATTGATATGATGCATGTGAAATACAATATGCTCGGATATCAAGGATCGAGTCAAGAATCTCATGCTCAGTCTAGAGGCGTTTGAGTGTGTTGTCTCTAATATGCCACAGACATCTTTTGGCTCCCACACTCATCATCAAGACGTGGGCCTAAAATGTCCAGGGTCATCAGACTCTGCGAGTCTCATTGAACACTGTAGCTCTCGATACCCAACTGTCCATAATACATAATATGGTTGATCGGCCCAAACTAACTATGTATATCTCAAAAGATATCAGACCCAACGTGATATGTAATGCATAATATATCAAAGCAATAAAACATGTATAATGCAACAGAGAAGTGTGTATAGAATATCTCAGTCAGTAAATCACGTACCTCACTAAAACAATCTGTCAGAAAGTCGTAACCTAGCCACTTACAAGTTGTAGATATTCTAACTATGACCCTATTCCGTCCTGCACTTGAAGACTTGGTGTCCAAGTTGGGCATGATCAATATATATCACCCAACTTGAGGGCGAGTGTTGAAGATTCGATAAGAGTCCATAAAACATGATTTTTTTGGATATTATACTCCCTTAGATATGTTAAGATTGAGATTTGTACCTAACTTAATCTCAAAAGCTAGCTCAAGAGGGACCCTAAAAGCTAGCTCAAGGGGAGGATTGTTCAAATCGATATATGTAACTCTCAGGAACTTTATCCAACCGATGTATTACATCTTAACAAGATAGATGCTTATCATTTTATTTTTTAATTTAAATAGTGGATAGATTAGGGTATTATCTTTTTTTCTGTATTGTATATATATAGGCTGTACTTATCGAGAACAAAAGTGAATAAGGAAGCTTCTTTTTCCACGCATCTATTCTCTTATAAACTACACAAACTTTTGTTTATATTCTGATTATTTACTTATCGTTTATCCTCAGTTAACTTTAGAGCGGCAAAAAGTTCTGAAAGACTCTGATTCTGTCACACCATCAGCTTTTGTGTCATTTAACTCAAGATGGGGGGCAGCTGTTTGTGCACAGACACAACAAAGCAAAAATCCTATTCTGTGGTTAACAAATTGGGCCCCTGAACCCCGGGATGTGTACTGGAAATCTAGCTATATCCTTTTTTTCACTTAGCATTCGAAAGCTTGTGATATCAATATCTGTATATGCATTAGTATTCTTTTACATGATTCCAATTGCTTTTGTTCAATCATTGGCGAATTTGGAAGGGCTAGAGAGAGTTGATCCTTTTCTCAGGCCAGTAGTTGAATGGTAAGTGACTGTTAAAGCGAAAAATAAATAGAAAAAAAAGAAGCAAAACACGCATTTCTTCTTCCTATTCTCGTGAGATGAAAGTTTTTCATGACCCATGAGAGAATCTTGATTTCTACATCGTCAATTATTTTTTGATATTATTCATTGTCATACTCTGTAATACATGGCTGAATCTGTTTTGTAGGTCGTTTCTCAAGTCATTTATACAGGGTTTCGTTCCTGGTCTAGTCCTTAAAATCTTTCTATATTATCTTCCTGCAATTTTAATGGTCATGTCAAAAATAGAGGGCCACGTAGCATTATCGGTATTGCAACGGAGAACTGCTGCAAAATACTACTACTTCATGTTAGTTAATGTGTTCTTGGGCAGCATAGTAGCTGGAACTGCATTCCAGCAACTTCACGCTTTCCTTCACCAATCCGCTACCCAGTAACGTCCCTTGCATCCATTTTTTTAGGTTATATATATTTGTGAAAATCAGAACCATATTTTTCACTTCACTTTTGTTTTGATATATATTTTACTAGGAAGGAATCTTTTCGGGTTGCAGGATCCCACGAAACATTGGCGTCTCGATACTAATGAAGGCTACTTTCTTTATCACATACATAATGGTCGATGGCTGGGCCGGAATTGCCTTTGAAATTCTGCGATTAAAAGATCTAGTCATTTTTCACCTAAAGAACATGTTTATTGTAAAAACAGAAAGAGATTTGGAAAAGGCGATGGACCCTGGAGGCCTCGATTTACCTGAGGCTTTACCAAGTCTTCAGTTGTACTTCCTTCTTGCCATTGTGTACATGGTTGTCACCCCTATACTTCTTCCTTTCATACTCATCTTCTTTGCCTTTGCATACTTCGTTTATCGTCATCAGGTTAGCTCTGCTAGAAATCACTCTATGTTTTACTCATTCTAAATTGAATAATGATTTTGTACTCAATTTTGTACGTTCTTCTGGTATTATATTCCAGGTGATTAATGTGTATGAACAACAATATGAGAGCGCTGCTGCATTTTGGCCACACGTTCATGCACGTATTATAGCAAGCTTGCTTATATCACAACTGCTACTATTAGGCTTATTGAGCACAAAAAAGGCAGCAAACTCCACTCCTCTACTTGTAGTGTTACCTATATTGACTCTAACTTTCCACAAGTATTGCAAGAATCGATTTGGACCTGCGTTCAGGAGGTACCCTCTTGAGGTAAGATTGTAGATGTGATATTCCTGATACAAAGCCATTAATCAAACATTTTTGTTTGGGATCAATAATTATCCTTATTGTCCCACTTGATTGTCTGTGTGACATAATAATCAGAACGTGGTGTTTGGGCAACTTTATAGTTAAAAGATTTGAATTGAAATGTTATCACTCTTTTGGTACAACAAATAGTCGGCGTTATAATTATATGTCACATTGTCAATACGAGTTGCGAGGTGGGTCAATTATTGGGGGAATTGTTCGAGAATAATTGTTGCCTCTGCTTTCTTGTGAGGCTGCCTATGTGGCATAGTGATCAAACACGATACTTGGTATTTGAGTTATATTATTACCATCAATTATGATTTTTGGTATGGTGACAAAGACTTGATTCCATAATTTTGAATCACTGTATGATAAGTTTTGTTTGATAGATGTTACTTGCATTTGCATCTGCAGGAAGCCATGAACAAAGACACACAAGATCATGCTTCTGTTTCTGATGTCAACTTGAAATCTCTTTTAGCCGACGCATACTTGCACCCGATTTTCCAGTCATTTGAAGAAGTTGACTTGGTTGAAGTAACAGTTGAGAAAAACCCGGAGGATATAGCTAGCTCTTCTCCCAGCTCACTTTGTTCTTCTCCGTCCCCTCAACATGCCCATCATCTAGAAGATGAAACATCAGACAATGCCCAACATTATGAAGTCGAACCACCTCACTCCAACTATCATTATGAAGTTGAATCACCAAATAACATGTCTAGGTATAATGTTGAATCAGCATATAACATGTATGGTTACGACTTTGAATCATATTATCATGGATATCAGTATTGAAAAAGTCGCGTACAAATTTGTTCTGTTTTTAGCTTTTTTCCCCTTTTCTCGATTCACCTGCAATGCAAAATGGTTGCTGATTTTTTATTTATCTTTCGACCTATTCGTGGAGAATTTTAACTTTGGAAATGAAAAGCCATAAATAGAGATAGTCGATCTCCCAATAAGTATTTCTTTTCACTTAATATCTGATTTTTTTAAAATTTTAAAAGTTAAAGCACACAAAGTTCTCCAGAGTCGGCCATTGAGTCAAACATACTCATGCAGCTTTAGATAGCTTTACTTCAGGCGTGCATTTTTATATTTCAATATTGTGTATTATTTTATGTTGTACTTTACAAGATTCCATGCTCGATAACTATTTAAATTTTTTTGTTGTAAAACGCCACAGCATATAATCATGGAAAATATGCTTAAGAATTACTACTCCTCTCAACTTTTTCCACCACTCACCAGTTTTCTGCATACATATGATAATTTGTTTTCGAATTTTCAAATTTCAAGATGATTGGATGTTGGTCATGCTACCTAAAGTTATGGTACGTTATACCAATTTCAAATCCAAAAAGCTAGTAGAAAAAGGTGCTTAGTAAAGCTAGTACTTTATTAAAAAAAAAGTAAGGGTAATTCCGTGTGGAATCTAGTTAAGTCACCCCTACTATGTTCTAGTATTGTGTTGTGTAAGAGACAAACCCCTCAACTTCAAGTGGGCATTTTCAAGGTTGGTATTAAATTTTATCTGCATTTCATAGGCTTTATCACTAGACCATGATAACTCCTGCACAGAATCTTTTGGTAGGCAACGGTGAAGCTTTCAAAGGCCTGTAATTTTCCCAACACACACCCGTATGTGTGTGTGTTTTTGCATTTTTTTGTCTTCAGTGGTTCTTGATTGACTCGACTGTTCTTGAATATTATATGTGCTTGAATCATATCGGACAAATGTGGTTTTTTATGGTGATAATATTTCTGCCAACAGACAATACCGGGACTTAGTCACACAAGGAGAATGATTCTAATATTCTTTGTTCATATAGGTATAAAAATCAAGTGATTAAATCGATGTCTTTCGTGGTCTCGAAAGTTTCACACCCAGCTGTTCACCCTGAACAACTGTTAAACCGTTTTTAAGGACACCCTTTGATGCAGTGATGTCTCCATTGTGGATCCCTTAGAGACTTGAGCTTCAGAGTGAGAGAATGGCGGAAAGCAGCCCTCAGATTCAAGAAAGGTCGAAAGACTTCGAGGAAGATATGGCTACACCGGATGTTCAGAACGTGGGAATGAAAATTCAGAGAGGTGCAGATATGTATAAAGCGTATGGAGGAATAGAAGAGAAGCCAACTAGGGGAGAAATTCTTATTTGGTATTTGTATGGATTGTGCTCATATTTTGTTCATACCGTACTGATTCCTATTGTGTTCCCGCTGATCATCAGCCAAACGGTGCCTGGCGCACCTGAGCCGGATCAAGGTTGGTTGAAGAGCCATAAGGGTTTGAAGTGCAAGCAGACGGAAATGCAACTGTAAGTTATATAAAGTAGTTAACTTTCCGAGTTTGTTTCAAGAATTTGAGGAGAGAACAGGCAAATAAACTTTTCGAAAAATGGTGCTAATCATCTGTGTTACTTTTGGATCTTGGGAGTCTGTAATGATTGATTTATTTTCAAGGACTCCAAGAAAAAACATTCAAACTACACATGTTCTGTGATCCTTGATGTTTCTGGCCGGTTTGAGGTGTTTTATGTTTTTGCTTAGTGTTCGGTTTACCGAGAGAGACTCTTGTGCAAACAGAAACACTAATTTTCATATCTTAAATTACAGATATGAAGGGTTGGTATACCGGGCAGTTGAAGTTGGTAGCCTGAATTTCTCCCCACTCCAATGGACTTCAATTTCTTGGATTACAGGACTCATTCTCTCAGCACCAATTCTTGGCCTTGTTTCAGTAAATCTTGACTATGGCCACAACCAACAGCTAATAGCAGGGGCAGCCACAGGCAAGCCTCTCTTAAAGAAAAATTTTAATTTGAAATAAATTTTACCACACTGAATTTCCTGAATCTTCTTATAGCAATCCCATCATGCAAAACTATTTGTTTGATGCCATGTTTAATATTGATAATTTCTGGATCTGTCTCTATGCACAGGCATCGGAGCTCTTTTCTGCCTCCCAGCTGGATTCTTCAAAAAGTCCTGGATCTTTCCACCATACATTGCTGCCATCGTTGCAGCAAGCACCATCGTAGGAGCCACCCATGCTCGTCACCTCGGCCTAATGATCCGCGGATTCACCGGCTCCACCATCCGTAAACGCCAGTTTGCCGACAGAAGATCATTTGGAAGCTGGCTATCTTTATACTCCACCGCAGCAGGATGCTTAGGAGCAGCCATAATGGCTTCTTTCACATATCACATGCTTAGCCAATCTGATCACTTCACTGCTTTGTGGGTTGTCTCGATTTTCAGTGGCCTCAAATGGGGTGTAGGAATGATCCACATTTTCAGCACAAATAGAGCTACTTCAAGTTACACTGATTCACTATCGGATTCAAATCCCCTGATCCACGTTGTATCGATTTTCAAGTATCCTCAAGCAGCAGGGAGTCTTGCAGGAGTTTTTCTCTCATCTTTCACCACAACGTGCGTTTTTGCCGGAGGGTTGCTTTATGCAATAGGGTATCTATGCATAAAAGCTGAGAATATTTTGTATCTTTGGTTAGCATATTTCGTGTGCCCTTTGTTGTCTCTCCCGTTGGCACATCCACTACAGCAAATCATGAGGGCAGATGCTGAGAAAATGCAGCTTCTTGGGTTCATATTGTCGACATTCACTTCAGGGTTTGGATTCTATTATAAGACGAGCATTTGGAGCACAGGCAGCATTCTTGTTTTTGCTGCTATCCAAGGAAGTTCAGCAGGTTTGTTCTTATGCATCTTGTTATATCTATAACTTAGCTATATACAGCCAAACACGCTTACTGGAAAATTAATTAAAAAAAACACCGCAGCATGCCTCCCTGTCTGCTCTCTGTGATTCAAGAAGTTAAATAAAGAACACAGACTCTGCACCTCTTGCTAGGTCCACCCCGGATGGAGGCTATTAAAGTGCCAAAAAACATGACCAGTTCATTAATTCGATGGCATTGTTCAAATCCAACTTTTAATGTATTTGGTAGAAAAAATTCAATCTTATAAACCACTCCAAAATTGATTGTGGAACTGAGATTAGATCATACCATCACACATCCCTTGAGAAGCCAACATAGTGCCCTATCATGAAAAGCTTTCTATCACTTATTAGTCTGCGGCAGATGTGAGCATAGGCCATATTATCTCCACAATTACAATGGTAGTCTTCTCTCCACTCATTCACATCAATTCTCAATAAGCCACCAACTTAATGTATGAGGCCCAGATTAAAGGTCGAATTCAAAAGTTGTTAGCGATTCTTATAGTTATTGCTGTAAGTCACTCCATAACTGCTTGTTTTTGAAGTCAAGGCGGGATTGTAGTAATTTACGGAAAAAACTAAACATATACTTCAAGAATCACGTGTCTTCCAATGGCACCAAACTCACTGCAAGTTTAACAGGTCTGCTGCACGCATTCGGAAGAGTTCTGTGGCTGGACTGCTCACCGGTAGGCAAAGAAGGCGCGTTTTCGGTGTGGTTCTCGTGGGCTCGAGCTCTCGGAGCTTGCGCAGGATTCGCGTTAGCAACAGTCCTGCCTGGAAGCATTGGAAAAACATTTGGAGTGTCATTTTGTGCTGGAATTATTGGAATGATCATTGTAATATTTGGAAACATAAGCAGTTTCAGAGGAGCCAAAGCTGCAGGACATGTGATCCGAAGTGAGAATTCTTCACCACTTCATAAACATGAAGATGGCAGTGATTATACGAAAGGATCAGCTACAATGGAGGATCCAACTCAAAGGAAGGTCGAAGTTTGAGCTTTGCTGCTGCTTTTTTTTCTCTGTTCTTCTTTTGGATGGTTATTTTCGTTAAGTTTTCGTTTTATTTTTTTGGTTTATTTAATAAGTTGCTTATAAATGTAATTGTTTTTAACAATTTTAAGTGGTTGATGTCAACTTCGTTACTAATTAAAAGAATTGTGGTAATATTTATATAGTTGATTTTTCATAATGATTCTTCATAAGAAAAAGTAAGGCTCTATTTTTTTTTATTTTTTCCTTCTATTCAAAATAAAATTGAATATTATAATTTATATATAAGCTTTTTCCCAAAAACCCATTTTCCTACTTCGTGATCATTGGTTTTAGTTCACTTTTTCGTTATTTCCCAAAAATATTATACGAATATATTATATTCTAACAAAAAATGTATCACAATAAAATTTTAAAATAGTTTTATTTAAAAATTTAGGATATGATTTGACATCAAACAAAATCTAACATGAATTTTATTTTCAAAAATTTTCTTTAAATTCTTTCTAAACTAAGAAAATAAAATAAAAACCATTAATCTGGTCCGGTACTTTTCCAATAAAAACTCTTTTAAAATTCTCGTGGGAGAAAAAAAGAACAAAACTATAGGCAAAAATTTGTGTGAGACTGTCTCACGAGTCTTATTTGTGAGATGGATCTCTTATTTGGGTCACCCATGAAAAAGTATCACTTTTTATGCTAACAGTATTACTTTTTATTGTGAATATGGATATGGTTGACTTGTCTCATAGATTATGATTCGTGAGACAGTCTCACATGAGACTCATTCAAAACTGGAAAGCATCAAAAAAGGGCAATCCGATGCTCCTACTAGAAAAGGAGGTACGGTTTCTTGATGTCTTCGATGTTATTTTAGGTTTGCTCTCCACAAATATTGCATGGTATTAATTGTTTTGGGAAGAATATTAATCAATTTCTTATTTAAATTGAATGGTGCCTAATATCGTGTAGACATCCAGTCTACTATTTAGTTATCCCACGTTTTTGTACTCCCCTAATCATGTTTGTAGTGCTTGATTTATCAAATATTTAGTTGTATGTATTATTGAGAGGTGATCAATTTTTTTTTATTAAATAGCGATCGAGGTATACGCGTTGCATGTGTAACATAATATTATACATTTGAAATGTTGTTTGATCAATCATTAAATGATTAAAAAAATTCCAAGAAGAAAAATGAATTTAGGTTTTAGGATTTATTTTCCACGTAAAACGACAAAAAAATTGCAAGATAACATAGCAGCAATGATCGAACCGCTCTTGCTGATAACCGCACACTCGATCCTTGAATTTAAAGAAGATGTTTTTCAATGGAGAAGGATAAGAGAGAAAATAAATCGAGGAAGAAATAATCTATTGGAAGGTACTTTTTGACTTTGAAAAGAATATGTCAAATAAAAGAAGAGAATAAAACTTAATCGCTTTTCCGGCCGCGTATGATATATGCAACCGATCTTCAAGATATTTTGTTCTATTTTCTCTCTTCTTTTTTTTTTGCTTTCAAGTGATTTTTACACGACGAAATGTGAGATGGAAAAAAAGCGGATGAATAAATTATAAATGGAAGTTAGAGTCGAGAGAGTGGGAGCGTGGTGTTACTGTATTTGGGAGTGAGAGTTTTGGAAATGTATGTTTTTCAAGGGCTCAAAATTTTTACAAAGAAACAAAGCATAAATCAGTTTTCTTTCAAGCATTTCCTCTGAGACGTGGAATGAGTGCCGAGCAGGTGGAAGACGCAGAGTGAGAAGGGGTAAAAAGGGAATAAAAGTTGGTGTCCTCCGTTGAGCAGTTTTTATAGATGTCTCAAATATAATAAAATAGTAGAGATAACCGTCTGAAGCGAATTGCACTGCACCGCCTAAACTGTTTACTATAATATTTACCTAAGATTATAATAATTTATAAACAACATATTCAATTAAAGAAGTCGTCATTCATTATATTTCAGCTATCTTCAAAATTATTATTCTTACAAAGAAAACTTATGATATTTTTAATTATTCTTTATATTAGTCTTTTATTAGAGTGTTTATTTCTTTTACCACAATATTTTATTTGAAAGTAAAAAAAAAGATAAAATAGTATAAATATCATTTTTATTGTGTTATATTATTAAATTATTAACTTAGTTTTAAATCTTAATTATTAGTTTTATCAAGTTTTATCAGTTCGAGTCCCTAGTATTATTGTTTATTCATTAGAGGCTAACGAGAGAGTTAGCCATATACGTTCATTTTATACGTTGTGCTGGATTATTATTTATTCGTACCACAGTACACTTCCATTTTTGAAACACCAAATTTGATGGAATTGATATAAATTATTGATACCTTAATTGTCTAAATCGTGCCTAATTTTGAAAAATGCATTTAATGTCGGATCACCATCATTGACTTTCTTGTTTCAAAACCCCAGTTTTTTGAATCTGTCTAAAATTGCTATTTGAATCAATGATGTTGACCAATTACAATTATGATTGATCATTGGATCCCAGCATTTGTCATCAATAACCAGTTTATGCTTTTTTAAATATAAAATCTGAAGCTTTTGGGGTCGATTTGGGGATAGAAAAGGGCTAACTTATTTCACATATAATTTTCTCTACTTTGTTTTTGCTTTCGATTAAAGATTAAATAAGTGAATTAGAACAAGGAATGTTTTTTTTTGCACCAATTGGGTACACTTCAACATGGATAGTTTCTTCTATTGGGATTCTCAAGCTTGAGCGCGAGTCTTGTGAAGAGATGAAGAAAATAAATTGCATAACATGAATTAGTGAGGGAGCACGTCACGATCATATAATCTAGTTGATTTACAATATATTTTACAGTTTTATTTATTATTTGGATAAGTATAATTTAATAATATAAATATATGATTTATAAATATA
Source organism: Primulina eburnea (assembly GCF_022965805.1). NCBI lineage: Eukaryota > Viridiplantae > Streptophyta > Magnoliopsida > Lamiales > Gesneriaceae > Primulina > Primulina eburnea. The sequence continues at coordinate 33,758,955 of NC_133106.1, read as the reverse complement.
ATATGTGAATTTTCGAATTTTTAAAATGTATTAAATATTGTAGTTATAAGTATAATATATGAAAGAAGATTATTTATCTAAATAAATATGTTATTTTTAAAAAAACTAATTCAAACAACAAGGGTATTCTAGTACTTTCAATACGCATATGCGTTGTGTTATTGTGTTAATAACTGGAGAAGCTGTCTCAAATAATAATAGCAAGTGGAGAAGCAGTTCAGATTCTCCGGTCTCCCGACTCCTGAGATCCAATCTGAATCCTCGCGCTCCCGCAACCCCACGGCCTCAGCTTCACGCTCCGCGGGCGGCGGTGCCGATGATGGAAAGAAAAGAAGCATTACATTACAAGTTCCCATCAAGGAAATCTCCAAGACTTTCTTCCGTGTCTTCTTCAACTAAATTCATATCCAAGCCGGGATCCACACCAGATGCAAATGCAGCAGCTATATGGGCTCTGTCATTGCATGTTATCGATCCACAGCCTTTGGGATTCCTCGTTCCTTATCTGGAAGGGGATAATTCTCTTCGCAGATCGTCAAGATTTACTACCAATAAGTACAGATCGCCAATTGAAGAGAGAAGCAGAAGCAGGAGGCCAAATTCTTTGGATTTATCTCAATTGAGAAAGTCTCCTAGATTTTCTTCTTCTTCATCTTCACTCCCGGCTTTGACCTCGGGGAATGTCAAGGTTGTTGATTTATCCCAATTGAGAAGGTCTTCTAGATTTTCTTCTTCTTCATCTTCAGTCCCCTCGGCTTTTACCTCGGGGAATGTGAAGATTGTGAAAAGGTGTCGTTCTATGGGTAAGGAAGCTGACGCGGGTCCAGTTTTGAAGAAGGGGAGAGTGGGTTTTGATGATCGGGGTACATGGAGATTGAGTGCGTGTAAAAAGGGGACTTCAAAGTGTGAATTGCTGGCATTGCCTGAGCCTGGTTCAGGGTCTTTGAGTGAAGTTAATTTGCGTACCAAGTGCTTAAGATCAAGAACTTTGGTAATGCATGTGGGGAATGAGAAAGATATTGTGGAGAAAAGTGGTTTCAAGAAAAAAAATGGCGATGGTTTCAGTATGAACGAGAAGAGCTTGAGATCTCGAAAAACAAAATACCCTTTAATTGAATCTCCCCGGAGTTTGAAAAACAGATCTTTGGACAGAAACCATAGGAAGTCTCCTAGGTTAAATCCCGCTGTTAGTATTGAGCCACCTTTAGTGCAGAAAAGTGCTTATGCAGAGAAGCGCTTAAAATCAAGGAATGTTCTAGTCAATGTGGGAAAAGAGACAAAGGACGAGGAAAAAAGTTCGAAGAGAACTGGGGATTTACAGTCTCAAATTAAAGAGTATAGTTTGATTGATTGTCCCGTAGCTTCAGAATTCAGCAGTGTGAAACGTGGTTTAGGGACGTCTCCGAGGTTTAGTGAGGACGTTTCTGGTAGAAGCTTGAAACTTGAGATGCTTTCCATGCCTGACATTCCTTCCTTAAAGAAAACAGCTCCGTTCATTGAGAACTCTTCCTTAAAATTAACAACAGTTGTGATACAAGATGGGATGGAGACTCTTGCTTCAATTGAAAGCAATTCTCCTGAGACAAAGTCTGATTTGATTGAATTACCTGATGTTTTTAAGTACATGGATTTGAATAAACGTGATTCAGAATTGACTAATGAGAAGTGCTTTAGGTGTAGAAAAATTCAACTGAAAGTGGGTGCCAATGGAAGCTCGAGTGAAAAACCGGTGCAAATTGAAATGCGTAATTCCAAGAAAGAACTAAGCGCAGATAAGAATGGAGTATTAGAGAAAAATGTGGGAAATCAAAAGATCATTGTATGTACGTTTGTGGGCAAGCCGATTCCAGAAGAAGAAGCTCAGAAAAGGTGGCGGTGGCGATACGAACTAAAGGTGAGTGATTATTGATTTTGCTAGAGGAATCATCCGTTTTGGAATTACTATATGAACTAAAGTATTGATACTTATATCTGTGGTTGTTTGAAGCATCTCATAATCTATTTATTCATTTGCTAAGTTTTTTGGCAGTCATTATATTCATAGTTCTTACGTTATACTGGAGATTTTATACAAAGTGAAATACACTATGTGAAATCCAACAGAATATACAGTAATGTCAGTCTTCTGACATTTGAATGCATCGTGTAGTGCTTTTGAAAGATTTCAATATCAATGTTTCCTGTTTTTCTCATGGTTTAATCAGATGGCTAACATTCCCATTCTTCATTTGATGATGTCAGAGGGGTGTAATTTCAGATGGAATAATAGGTCACATGAGAAGAAAGTAAGATGGCATAGGCTCTAGGCTCTAGCCGTGTCATAAATAACATTAAATTAGAAACTCGTGAGCTCTCAAAGTATAATGAACAAAACTGAACAATAAGGTAAGAAAGTGAACGTTCTATTTAAGAAGCTTAAACATATAAATAGTAAATAGATAAATAAATGGCTCACCTCAGGCTATTAATGGATACTTGATTTCACCCCTCATTGTCATTATTATAATTTTAGGTTGTCAGAGATTTCGATTTTCTAATTCTTATCCATTTGTTGCCTGTGTTGGACTCTTATGAATATGTAGCAATTTATGTTACCATCTCTGACTTTGATAGATTTTGGACTTTGCAGAGCCAGCAAAGAGGTCGAGAAGGTTGGAAATTAAAGTGAGTGAACCTTAAGAACTTCTGGTGGTAACATGTTGTGACCCTAATCCTCCATGTTTCACATTTTGCAATTTGGCTTTGCATTTTACTAATATTCTTCTTAATTGTCTATAGTTCCGGTGAAGAAGATGAAATTATATTGAACGTGGATTGCCATTACGCGCAGGCCAAAGTCGGTAGCACTATCCTAAACATTGGAGATTGTGTATATGTAAAGGTAATTTATTTAAATACTTCTCTAATAATAATATCATCCAAGCTTCATTATTCTGTATATACATTTTTTTATCCTTTTTTTAAATTGCTGGAATTGTCTGAATATCTAGACTACGGTTGTATTCCACTAGAAGCTTCTTGGTTGTAATCATTGGTGATTTTGGTCATTGTTACAAGTCCCAGCTTTAAACATGAGTCTCCTATAACATTACTAAATGCATGACTGCTTTAACATTGCAAGATTGACGTCCTAGAAACTTCTTCAGGGCGAGGGAGAAAAAAAACATGTCGGCAGGATCTTGGAATTTTTCAAAACGACAGAGGGAGAAGAATACTTTAGGGTACAATGGTTTTACAGGGCAGAAGATACGGTTGGTGGTTGGGATAATGTTATCTGTGATTCTTTTTTGTGCAACGCAGGTTTCATTTTTATAATATTTATATATTTCTGCTCGTCAGGTCCTGAAAAATGCTTCGTCGTCGCATGACAAGAGGCGTTTATTCTATTCCACCGTAATGAATGACAACATATTAGATTGTATTATTTCAAAGGTCAATGTCGTAAAAATACCACCTACGGTATGTTTCACTTTTAGGAGTCGAAAATCGCCTTTTTTCCTTTCCACTTTCTGTCTTCTCGCACTTCCTGTATGTTTTGTTTTTTATCCTTTATAATTTTGGTTGATCATGCATCTTCTACTCTTTGATGACCTGCTGTCTTTCTATCCCTCAGCAATGCCTAAAATCAAATCCCATTCGATCGGCTGCCTTTTATTATGATATGGAGTACTGTGTGGACTATTCATCGTTCCGTAATCTGGTTACTGGTTAGTAGTTTTGTTAAGATTGTGTTTATTTCTACATTCTCAGAATAGAAGCTATCTTCGAACTATCTAGGCCAAAATTTATTATATGTACCTCTTCAATTATTTAATTATTACGTATCAATCTGCAATTCAGAAACGGAGAACCATGATTCATGCTCATTGAGAAGCACATGCCTTGATGACAAACCAATTACACTGACACCCTTTGAGGTTTTGCCCAGTTTTCAATCTTCTAAACCACAATTAGCATTGCTCGATCTATACTCTGGATGTGGTGGAATGTCAACTGGTCTATGTGTTGGTGCAAAGCTTTCTGGTGTTAATCTTGTGACGGTGAATATTGGATAGACTTCCATCGTACTATGTACCTTATAACATTATTCTGTTTTTTTCAGTTCACTGTATAAATTTTAGTAGTTTTTTCCTTGATTTTTTAGAAATGGGCAGTTGACAGCAATGAATCAGCATGTGATAGTTTGAAACTTAACCATCCAGAAACACAGGTGTGTTAATTACACTGTACTATTCCACGTTATGGAGCTTGTTCTGTTGAACTAGCTAAAGGCACATCAAATCTGAATTAACATTACACTTTTACAGGTTAGGAATGAATCCACTGACAATTTTCTCGAGCTATTGAGGAGATGGGAGCTGTTATGTAAACAGTACGTTTGTGATATAGAAAGGAAACTGAAATGCGAACTAGATGAACTTGTTGAAGCTGAGGGTAATGGTAATCAATGTGATGAAGAAGTATCTTCGGACGAATATGAAGTCTCCAATTTGGTTGATATTTGTTATGGTGATCCTAGTGAAAACGGAAAATGCGGGCTACACTTGAAGGTACTGATGAATAATATTTAGTACATCTGAACTATATGAGACAAATCAAGGAGGACAAAATCCATAATTGTGAACTGTCTTTTGTTTTTTCTTCACTTTTTTTGGGTTTCTTTACACTATCTTGTGGTTTGTCGAATAGATTGTAGTCATACTTCTTCATCCAATTTTGAAGGTACGTTGGAAGGGGTATGATTCAGATGAAGATACGTGGGAACCAATTGAAGGCTTGAGGTAAGCCTATAAGATTATCCCTTTGTTTGGATTCATTTTCTCCCCAAAATAAAATCAAATATTGTTATCTAGTTTTTATTCTCTTCTCGTTTGAATATATTTTCACCTCGTTTTACATATCCTACGTAATCATTATTTTAAATTCAACTTTCATCAGTTTCTGAAAATGCCATATTATTTTATTATGTTTTACATAATACACTATATTTTATCATTTTGAAATATCTCATATACACTATTTTTATATTTTGAAATATCTCACAAGTCATAAACAATTAAATTAAATAAACACATGTGGTAGAACTTCATCAAGCCAACAAACATAGAATTTGCAGTGAAAAATATACCTCTGTCAGATATTAATAACCAAACACATTGATATTATCCCATACAATTTCTCAAAACTCATCTTTGTATTTGCTTGTTCATATCTTTGTAATGCTCCTTGTCCTTATTTTCTTGTTTCAGTAATTGCCGAGAACAGATACAAGAATTCGTTAGGAACGGATTCAAATCCAAAATATTACCTCTTCCTGTAAGTGTCTTGTTTTCTTGCTGCGTTTTGTTGTTAAATACCAATGTGTCTGTTTCTTTATGATATAACTTTAGTCGTCTGACAAGCCACCACGGATTCCAGGGTGATGTTGATGTAATCTGTGGGGGCCCTCCCTGTCAAGGCATTAGTGGCTATAATCGTTACCGAAACTTTGATTCCCCTCTGGATGATGAAAGAAACCGGCAAATAGTGGTCTTCATGGATATTGTGAAATTCTTGAAACCAAAATATGTCCTGATGGAGAACGTGGTTGACATAATAAGGTTCAACAATGGGTCTCTAGGAAGGTATGCCTTAAGTCGTTTGGTTGATATGAAATATCAAGCAAGGCTAGGCACTATAGCCTCAGGCTGTTACGGCCTTCCTCAATTTCGGTTACGTGTTTTCATATGGGGTGCAAATCCTAACGAAAAGTTGCCACAATTCCCACTTCCAACACACGATGTTGTAGTTAGATACTGGCCTCCGATTGAATTTGAGAGGAACGTTGTTGCTTATGACGAAGGACAACACCCCTGCTTAGAAGATGCTATTGTTCTCCGTGATTCGATTTCTGATCTCCCAGCTGTTACAAATGATGAAAACCGTGAGGAAATGGCATATCTGAACCCCCCGGAAACCGAGTTTCAAAGATACATAAGGTTGACTAAACAAGAAATGACGGGCCTTGTTTCAGCCACAGATTCAGAAGAAAAATCATTTGTTTTATATGACCATCGACCTTCACAGCTATGTAAGCATGATTATCTTCGTGTCTGTCAAGTCCCACACAGGAAAGGAGCAAATTTCCGGGATCTTCCCGGACTTATTATCGGGCGAGACAATGTGGTTTGTCGTGATCCAACTATAGACCCCGTGATGCTACCCACAGGTAGGCCTTTAATACCTGATTGTGCAATATCTTTCGAACAGGGTAAGTCTAAAAAACCATATGCTAGACTGTGGTGGGATGAAACCGTGTCGACCATAGTGACATTTCCTTACGTTCGATGCATGGCCATTTTACATCCTGAACAGGATCGAGTTCTAACTTTACGTGAATGCGCTAGATTACAAGGATTCCCAGATTTTTACAAATTTTGTGGTACTATTAAAGAAAGATACTGTCAAATAGGAAACGCGGTATCCGTTCCCGTGGCACGAGCCTTGGGATATGCACTCGGCACGGCATATCATAAGGTAAGCGGAGATGAACCGCTAATGACCTTACCACCAAAATTCTTCTCCTTGCAGCCTTCAGTAGATGATGAATTAGTGATACTGGGGAGCTAAACAATTCGTTGTACCTTTTCTGTTGTAACATTATACTAATTTGTGATCCAATATTTGTTGTGCAGACATGTTTGCATCACTGAACTGTAATAATTGATTGAGTTTGTCCTAAATTTATTTGTAACAGATTTCAGATAACTTATGGAATGATTTTTAATCTCTCGATTTTCTCATCTCATATTTCTCCACTGTTTAATTGGTCTGACTAAAGAGCTGCAAGCTTTCTCGTTTAATTCAACTTTCTCTAGCTGATTGGAACTCAAATGCCGAATTGCTGATAGTATCTGAGGACCTCTTTTTTACGTATCTCACATAAAAATACGTGAGCCGACGATACATACGTATTCTTTTTTATCCAATAATTATGATGTAATGACCTATATTGGTGTGGACCCCATGCAATGCATGGTGGGCCCACTCCATGTTGACTGACACGTAACAAGAGACGAAGAGACTCTTCAAACTAGAGCCAATCAAAGTAAAATATAATCCTCAGCCAAATCAAAACAGCAGCAAACATTCTTTCGGGGAAAAAACGTAGCAAACACATAACAAAGTTCAATCTTTCAGAATGTCTTTGCTGAATTCTCCAACCTCTTCAGGGATTCCAATTTCTCTGTCCTCCCCTTCGAAGCGACAGGTAAATAGTGAATAAAATTGTGAAAGCTTCCAGCTTGAAATCCGTATTATCTTTTTTCAAGATTTTGATCTGAATTGAAGGTCCGCTTGTTTGTGCCTTAATATTGGGTTTTCTTGTCTCGTTTTATTCTTTCTTTAAGCAGCCAATGTTATTGTTTTTTAAGTCTTTCGAGAAATCAAGTAGCCAACTACAATCCTTGTTAATGTATCAAACAATTCCTTTCCAACTAGTTTTCTTGTAATTTTTATCTTACTTTTCAATGCATTAAGAGTTTTTGCATATGAACATAATTCTCGAGGGGTTATTGTTGTGTTTGAACAAAATGAAGGGTAGTTGTGGAGGCTTCCCGATTGGGACAGAGAAAAGAAAATTCGATCAAAGAACTAGTTTTCTTAGTATTTCAAGAAGTCCGCAACTCGTGGTTAATGCTGCAGCTGGGAAGGGCGGTCCTTCAGCAAAGCTTGATGTGCCTTTTCCAAGTGATTATTCTGAACTTCTTGAGCAAGTAAGCTTTCTCTGTACACGGCTGCAAACTTTGACCAACTATTTTGTGTTGCCGATGCATTTGGTCTGGTGTAGCCACATTAAGTTGAGAGAATTGTCTGCTAACAGGGCTTGGTGGTGGTTGTGGCACTTAATAATCCATTTCCATTGCTATGTCATGTAATGGTCTTCCTCGTAGTTTTAGATGATGAAAATAATTTACATTTTATCATAATAGTAAGTCATTACCACATCTTTCACTTGCTTACAGTCCAATATCTTGAGCATTTATGCAGAATTATTAGACACTCGATTGTTATTCACCAAATTCACCCGCACTCTGTGTTATTCCCAACACTAGAAGTAAGAGAGTTGGCCATTTTTTCTTATTTTGTTATGCTTGTTGTGTCCGCAACAGGGCGCTGTAGATAACCGTGGTTATAAATTCACAAACTTTGATTTAGGTCCTTGTTTGGTGATACAGAACATTTTGAGAACCTAAATTTTCCTTTTAGTAGGTCCAGCCTATCTTATGTTTTCGCTTACTTGAACTTAGTACCTCGTTGTTGTGACTATTAACAGGCTAAAGAAGCCACTGAATTGGCGCTAAAGGACAACAAGCAGCTGATGGTCAGTCACTTCTTCTTCTGTTATGTTCTTGTTTTACATTTGGTGATGACATAATAAGTAAACAAACATTACATACTCCAAATTCCAGAGTTTGTGAGCAACAATTTCTGCCACAGGAAATTGAATTTCCCACTGCTGGGTTGGATTCTGTGCCAGGTAATAATAATCTTCATAAAACTGGTTTCTTCTTTTTTCTAATCCCAAGTTGTTTTCATGATTCCTGGAAAATATTTAACTTGAAACCTTTGATCGACTTAAATAGTTTGTGTTTCTATCAGGTGATGGCGAGGGGGGGATAGAAATGACCGGGAGCATGCAACTTCTTCGTGAGTTCTGTGACCTTTTTGTTAGTCCAGAGAAAGCCACACGAACTAGAATTGTAGGTGATTAGTTTGTTTGAATGCTTTGAAAGATTTCTGTCTGACGAGTATTTTTGAGAAACTCGATATTTTCTGAGATTTAATGACTATGCTTTCTGAAATTTTCTGGCATTATGCCAGAAAATTTCAGAAAGCATAGTCATTAAATCTCAGAAAATATCGAGTTTCTCAAAAATATAGATTCATGTAATAGGGGCCCCTGGTCATAAAAAATATGCTACATCTGTCTAAATTATACTGTCTGGGCTCAGTAAATGATTGTGTCCTTTGATGTAGTGTTGGTAGAATTTGTGATTATTTTGTTAACTGTGTGGGTTATGTTGGTTCCAAAGCAGTTGATGTAAGTTGTAATGATCGTTCTTCCCCATTTTGATCTATTTTAAATTAAAACCAGCGATTCAAAAAAGGAAAAAACTCATCCCTTGCTCCGTGACTTGATCCAAGTTAATTTTGCCTTCCCCTATTTTACTTTGAGTTTACTCTCTGTATCTCCTCAAACTTGCTTATGAGTGCCTCTAACATTGAAACGAACCTCAATCACCACCACCTAGCTCATTTCTCATTCGACCCATTCTTGTGACACATTATTTAGATTTTTTTTCTTTGCTCACACTAGTTGTTTGATCAGAACTTTTTTTAGATTTTAATCATATGGTTCGGTTCATCTTCATTCAATTGTATCTTTCGGATTCTCATTACAAGTAGAAATTAGAATCATCGATGCTCCATAATCAGTCCAGCATGGATTTCCGTAACTTATGCTGTTCCTGACACAGTTTCCTAAACCCTGCAGTTCTTCCCAGAAGCTAATGAAGTAACATTTGCCAGAAAATCAGCATTTTCTGGAGCTTCTCTAAAGCTAGACTACTTAACAAAGCCATCGTTATTTCAAGATTTTGGTTTTGAATCAAAAGTTAAAATGTCCGACCGTGTGAAGCCTGAAGATGAACTTTTCCTGGTCGGCTATCCGTATTTCAACGTTAATGGTGCCTGTTAAAACCCAATTCTCCTCTGGTATTTGGATCTTATTTGAAGTGATTACTACTTGGGCTTTACCTCTTTTTTTGGCTGTCCAGAAATGCTTGTGGTGGAAGAATTGTATAAAGAAGCTGTGGTGAACACTGCTCGGAAACTCATAATTTTCAATGGAGAACTTGACAGAATAAGATCTGGCTGTATCCTTTCTCTCTATAATTATCTATTAGTTCAGTGAATTTTCTTGAGCAAGTGCCATGCCTCGTGGACATGAATATAGCCTCGGTAATTTACAGATCGTGTCTCGGAGTTATGTAATTTTAACAGTTGCTGGGAGCGCATGAGTTCGTGTTCCTGAACCTAAAAAGTTGCTCAAATTTTCTTTTGCATTTGATACATGGCGATATCTTATAAAATTATCTTAAAAATTTCCATGACAACCCTGAAGATTACCCACCATTTTTCTATCCAAAACTGGCTGCACTTTCTCAAACCTTCTTGCCTGAGATGGAGACTGTCTATTACATACACAACTTTAAAGGAAGAAATGGAGGTGTCCTATTCAGGTATAATTCTACCTTCTTCCTTTGTTCAAACTAGAAGTTTTTTTTGTGTTTAAAAAAACAAGGCTACTCATTATCTTTTATATGTAGGTGTTATCCAGGACCATGGACGGTTTTTAAGAAAGTGAGAAACAATTATGTCTGCGTGCGTCAGCAACAAGTGATGCCATCACTCAAGCAAGTTGCCTTGGAAATTCTTCCATCAGCTTGAATTATGCCACGTAAAAATATGGCGATTTCTTTTGTAATTTGACTTTCCGGAGGAGAACCGAACTAGTGGCAAGCGGTCCTAGAGGCTAGAATTTTGTAAAAACCAAATTCATCACCATTTTAGTTTTAAAATTGACTTCGTTTTTTCAACCTGGCATCGACTGTAGTTAGCAATATCACTAGAGTTTTTGCCAAAAATAGTAATTTCTCACCAAAATGTCATTTCTAAAAAAAAAGATATATCATGAATATTGAAATATATGCACCGTAATAAATGATAATTTCATTTGTTGTTTACATTGATTATATCAATTCATTTAGTTCAGATTTGAATTTATTTCATTTTCATATTAATTCAAATATAATTTATGTATTATTTGTCTTTTATTATTTTTTATTCAAATTTAAACTAAACTCTATTGAAAACATAAATTATATTTAAAAAAATCATCGATTGTATCAAGCAATTTAATTTGTGATATGATTTGTATTACTATGATATATTTAATTTTTATTACAAACTGTATAAATAAATTTTACATACATTTTGCTATCTTGAGTAATTTCCTGTCCAAATTACTTATTAAAAAAAATACAATATATAATTATTTTATTTAATTTTTCTAAAAATAAAATTAGTTGAGTGTTAAAAGTTATCACTACAACAAGGTTTTCCTATAAACATTAAATTACCATTTAATAATCATAATTTTTTTTATCCCAAATGTATATTATTTCGAAATTACTTTAATTTGAAATAATTAATGCATTGTAGTTTTCTTCAAAAATCATATGTATATTGTATATCTTGAATTATCTTCTTAAAAATTCAAATAAGAGAGCATAAGAAAATTAAAAGAGATAAATTCAAAAGATTTCAAATGGACATTAAATTACTCTCAATAAACATGTATGTTAATCTCAATAATCAGAAATGTTTAACACTCAATGCATGCAATTCGAGATTTCCATAATTTGAAAGAGTTAATCTATGTTTTAATTTTATCAAAAACATCCAATGTATAGTTTTTGTCCCTTGCGATGTCTTATTTGAATTTTAAATTATAAATAATTCAATATTGCATATTATATTAAAACCAATTTTATTTTATTTATCTTACTAAATTTATCTACTCGAAAATTGAATTTTGAAATTACTCTTCTTCTCAACACCATATATGAGTTGAATCCTTCCGAGATGTAATGTTCGTTTAAATTCAGATTTGTTCGTTGTTATGAACTACCTACAATATGGAAACAACAAGAACAACGAGACATTAAGTTTGAAATTAGTATTTAATGATCGAGAAGTAAAAAATATTATTATTCTATTTGTACAAAATTTTAATTATTACGTATTACTAATTCGATAATTTTCTTCTATATTAAAAAGTTCACAGATACATGATAGTATAAAATATCTCGTAATGAAAATGATTAAACCAATTCAAAAGAAAGTACGCATCTTATTAGAAGACACCTTATAAAATTTGTTGACATTGTTTTAGAATACACATAGTAAATGTTAATACAATAACTTTTCTGATTTATACATAATTTACTTATGATCACATGTTTCAATTTTCTTTCGAAATAATATGTTGTTGTGTATATTATGAAGTGATTATGTAGATAAAATAACAACCCATTTGAATAAAGATATATATGAAACAATTATTGTTATAATTCAAAATGTGTCAAACACGTGTCATGTCACAAAATTGTTTGTAAAGGTAGATTTAGACGAAATTACTGAATTTTTGTTTAAAAAATATTTCTCATTAATTTTATTCAATGTGATTTAAAAATACTTTTTTATCACATGTTAAAAAATAATAATATATAATTTCTCAAAAATTAAAGAATTAATTATATATTAAGGTTGATTGTCGACATCAACATATTAAACACGATAAGCATTATGTCATTGCATTTGACTAACGCAATCTAAAATTTTAATATATGATAGTATTAGCCAAAAGAATCAATCGACATGCGTTGTATTTAAGAATTTTTTTAAAAATTAACGAAAAATAGTTTTTGTTTTTGTTTTTGTTTTTTATAATTATATTATTTTTTTAATTTAAAAATCTATTCATTTTTCACTATTTTTTAATAACGTTCGAATCCAAATCTTACACGTGGCGAAATCATTACCGACACATAAATTTCTTTTTCATATTATATTTTAGTAACTTTTCATGTAACGAGCACATACTACGTGTCACACACGATATAATGACACATAATTGAAACCAAAAAAAAAGAACTATATAGTGGAGAACTTTCGCGTGGATATTCTGTCTGCTTATGTGCTATAAAATGAGGTATCTACATTTCAGTCCACTCACTCGTCAAAGCTTCGAAACCTAAGCAAAAACTTTACTTACACGAGTCGTCTTCTTTGTCCTGCTTTCTTTGCTCCTACATATATCAAGCGCTGCTACTGGAGGAATATCTCTCTCTTTCCATGGGAGCTACTGATATTTTGGTGCTGCCTTTTTTTGGGCAGGGCCATCTCAACCCCTCGGTGGAGCTCTGCAAGCGCCTCGCTTCTTGTAGCGAATCTAAAGTCATCTTGATTATTCCTTCCCTTCTTTCTTCCTCCGTTCCTTTGACCCTCCACAAAAATAATCCCTCCATTGAAGTGCTCCAGATCGATGTGTCGCACTCACAACCACCACCTCTGCATCCGCCAGGAAGTGACGGGGCTAGAATCGCCAACGGTCGAGATCCAGTTCCAGATCCCGAGCACGGCAATCGGATGATGGGAAAGGGGATCGAGGGTTTTCTTGCCGAGAGATATAAAAGGGTTACGGGTCCGACCAGACCCAGTTGCGTGGTGATGGACCTGATGATGAGCTGGAGCAAGGAGATTTTTCTGAGGGAGAGTATACCCATCGTCTCGTTCTTTTCTTGCGGCGCTGCTTCCACTGCAATGGAGTACGCTGCGTGGAAAGCCCAAGCGCACGACATGAGACCGGGTGAGACCCGGGTGCTCACCGGGTTGCCCGATAGCGTGGTGCTTGAATATTCGGACACCAAAAGGCGGAGTCTCGGAGGCCCGCCACCTGAAGAGCTCATACACGGCGAGAATGGTCCGGACTTTGGCATACGTGACCCGGGTCAGGCTCCTCGTTGGTTGGAAGATGGAGATGATTCCGCAGCTTTGCTTCTCAACACATGTCATGAACTGGAAGGTCCGTTTCTCAACTACATATCGAATCAAGTGAACAAGCCGGTGTTCGGGGTCGGTCCGTTGCTACCGGACACATACTGGAAATCAATCGGCACAGTGTTTCACGACCGGGATAGTAGATCGAACCGGAAATCAAACTATACCGAGGATGAAGTTACCCAATGGTTGGACTCAAAGCCAAGTAAATCAGTCATTTACATATCATTTGGCAGTGAAGTTGGACCTGATATTGAGGAATATGGGCAATTAGCAGATGCATTGGGAGATTCGAAATGGCCATTTATATGGGTGATCCAGCCGGGTTCGGGTAAACCGAAACTACCTCCATCGGTATTTGGTGAGAAACATGATTCAAATGAGAAGGATGAAGGCTTCTATCCTGAAGGATTGGATGAAAAGGTTGGAAACAGAGGGATAGTAATAAAGGGTTGGGCACCTCAGTTACTGATATTGAGTCATCCGTCCACTGGTGGATTTTTATCACATTGTGGGTGGAATTCAACTGTGGAGGCGACTGGGCGAGGGGTTCCGATCTTGGCCTGGCCAATTCGGGGCGACCAGTATTATAATGCAAAATTTGTGGTGGATTATTTGAAGACAGGAATCATGGTTGCAACTGGTGAAAATCTAACAAAGATGGTGAAAAAGAGTGATATAATTCAAGGGATTGATAGCCTGATGGATGACAAGGAAATCCATAAACGAGCTGTCAAAATAGAAGGCACGTTTGAGAGTGGCTTCCCATCGAGTTCCACTGATTCCATAAAGGAATTGATCGAGTTTGTAAACAACATTTAGGTGGCATGTTCTATGGTATATGTAATAAGATTCCTATTGAGTTTCACCTCGTACATGAGGAGAATACCTGTGTGTTACTAATTTCCTTTTCTATGTATGGTGGTCAGTTATGGTATGTCTGCTATTGACGTAATAACAGATATGTTTAGAATTTTATGCTTGTGCTCAGAAAAATCTCTCTCTCTCACTCAATGAAATTTTCAAAGAGAAAATAAAGTCCAGCAAACCACTGAATTTGAGTCCATTTCGCATGTGGTTGGCGCGGATAATGACTCGACTGAGTCAAGATTCGGCACAATAGCAGATGAGATGGCAAAGTCTGACGGCACCAATTACCCGCTCTGGCAAGTCTTGTGTTGTATTGGCCTGAAGGGCAACGAGTTGTAAGGTATTTCATGAGCTATGTATATGATGAATCAACCCAATTTTAAGCCTAACTGGAAATCTATAGAATTGATACAAGTGAAAGCGCTCGACGTCGAAACTTAAAAACGCAAGGCCTTGTTTCTTTGCATCTTTTATGAATATAATATTTTGTTAACGACTGAATGTTCCAAGTTCCAACGATGCAAATTTTGAAACTAAACATGACACGCCAAACTAAGAACGGGCAACCACCGTTATTTGGTAGATCCTTGGGGGATTTATCGAGAACAATATGTGTAATGGAAATGAGTTTGTGTTTTTTTTTTTTTTTTTTTTGATCATTTGACATGTAATATATAATTAAATATCATAATTTGTTGATTTAGTAATATATAATTATTAAATAATTAATGATGTTGAAATAACAAAATTTGATCATATGAACTCCGTGTGATTTGAATTTGGAGATGACAGTAAAAAACCCAAAGAAGTATAAGTTTCGTGTTTTTTAATTTTGACAAATTTAATCTTTTGAATTATCCAAATAGATATAGCAATGTAGAAAATATTAAAAAAAAATTATATTATGTTATGATATATTATAATATTAAAAAATAAAATTTCGTGTCAAATTTCACCTACACACTCAGACTGAAGACGAGCAAGAAACAAATAAAGAATAATGTTTCGATTTTCTCTTTGATTTTTTTATTTATCTGTTTATCCAATTGATGACTCGACTTCAATTTTGAAATCGTGTACACGAAGTTTTCGATTTGAAATATAAATTTCATATTTCTGGTGATGTTTGAAATTCGTCGGTTTCTAAAATAAATATGAGAATTTGTTAAATCATACCAAAATGAAAATATTGTTGGAAATTGTATGATTTTAATGAAAAATAGAAAATTGTAGTTGGGTTATTATTTGGAATTATTCTTAATTTATTATAAAAATGATTTTAATCATTGAATTGAAACTGATCAGTTGTTTTTTAGTTGCTATTAATTTTTATTATATATTCAGAGTTTACGAAGTATATATTATCTTTTGATATGAAGTATTTGTAGTTTAGTGGATGTTTTGACATAACATATTATTTGAAGTTAATTGTTGATGATGTAATTGATGCTTAGATCATGAATTAATGAAGATTTATAATTGAGTTGTATATTTCGTTGAATTAATTGTTGTTGAGCTATTTGATGTCGTATATTGATATTGTTATGATTGTGTTGATACGATGACAATGATCTGATAATTATTGTCGAGTAATTTAGATACATCTTGTGGGGACCCGAACGTTAATCAAGTTCTTAATCATCATTGGGACTAATTAATCAGTTATAAAACATGGTCTAAATTTTTTTAAAATACAAAGCGGAAACGTAATGTAATTTACTCAAATTACATATTAAACATGAACATATAAATCTTGTGTTATCTACAAGAATTCAACTAGGTTCAACTACATCTCAGTGCTGAATCTTCTCTCATTCTCTTCTTGACCCTGATCCAGCCCCACCTGTTGTCATGCACACATACAAAACAAGACAACAGCCGGATAACTCCGGTGAGAATGAATCCCAGTATAAACAATGTATACAGGCAATCATATAAAAACATATATAAAAGCATATAACAAATATTCATAACAGGTATCAAATCAGAAACATAAATCAATATCAAACAATGAATCACATTCAGACTCAAACTCGACTCAAACAACGCGTCGTCTCAGACTCGACTCAATTCTAACCTAGGGATCCCGATGTTTGGATATAGATAATTATATCGAATCTCAGTCGATAGGAATGAATCAATCCCTAAACGGCATCGATATAATTCATATATCAATGTCTGGGCGAATCAGCCGCAAAATTGACGAATCAGTCAAGAATTAGGCGAATCAGCCAATAACCAGACGAATCAGCCTGTATTTAAGCGAATCAGCTTAAGTTTAGACGAATCAGTCAATAACCAGACGAATCAGCCGGTGATTAAGCGAATCAGCTTAAGTTTAGACGAATCAGTCAATAACCAGACGAATCAGCCGGTGACTAGGCGAATCAGCTTAAGTTTAGACGAATCAGTCAATAACCAGACGAATCAGCCGGTGCTTAAGCGAATCAGCTTAAGTTTAGACGAATCAGTCAATAACCAGACGAATCAGCCGGTGACTAGGCGAATCAGCCAATGACTCAACGACTCAGTAATCAATACATGCAGCGGCTATAAATCAATAGACAACAAACATCAATCTCATCAATTACAAGAATCAATGTAATAAACTAAGTATGTGATTTAGGCAAACTCGAGTCAAACCTTCCTCGAGTTGTGCAATCCCAACACAACATTAATTTATACCTTTCTTTCTGATATTCTGGCTCTGTCGAAGTCTCGAACTCCAAGCCTGTCAATACTCAGTCTGACAATAACAATATCGAGGGTACGGTATCAATACACCACTCAATTAATACCGGATATAATCAGAATTTAATCAAATTCTGTTTCAATACATAACGACATAATCTCAATATATCCAGCCATATTATATCAGTCAGATATCATTTCTAACATCTTATAATCAATAACAATTCAATTCGGATATCAATTCAACTCCGAAATTCATAACAATTTCATATGGTATATGTTCCTCAGTCCGGTTTCAATTATACGATGTCTAACATACCAAGAACATCATATATGAATCATATCAGATTCTGACAATACCATAATTTGAAGACACATCAAAACGCAGCAAAACTTACGTCCAGTTATAGCCTACGTCGATAGGAACACAGTACCGAAGTCGGATTCAAAATCGGACGGGCGGATTTCTCACAAACCTCGGATTCAATTCTTTTCCCGAACCTTTCTCGATTCTCCCCTTTCTGATTCTGAAGAATTCGTGCATGTATATATATATACATGGACATGCAGCAAGGCAAATGGCAAACCCCGCATGCAACACGTCTCGCGCTCGGGCGGTAAGAAAGTACCGCTCGAGCGCGGCACTTTCTGTTCGGATGCATGGCCTATTATCCATTGGCACTCGGGCGGTAGTTTTCTACCGCTCAGGCGCCACACTTTCTGTCTGAAATCCCAACTTATGGTGCATTGGCGCTCGGGCGGTCTCTTTCTACCGCTCGGGCGCCACGAGTTCTGTACAAAATTCTTGTTTGTCTTGCACCGACGCTCGGCTTTTCCATGTGAGCTCCTACAACCTTAATTCTGCCCTTTAATCAACGTCTTATTACAATCATTAAGTCTCGGGCATTACACATCTTAAGCCTCGAGATCGAATAAATAGACATATTTTATATATATTAATTATCAGGTACTTGTTGGTACTAGTTGACGTACAAAAATTTATTGTTATGGTTTAGTATTGATGAATATTATTGTGTTGAACAATAATAAATAACTGAGAATTGGTGATTTGATATTAAGCGTGTTGATTATTGTTGATGTTGTTGGTTACCGGTTATTGGGTAATGATATTGTTGTTTATCGCGGTATTAGAGAAGCTACAAGTTGCATTAACAGGGGAACGACGTATCGTTGTAGTAGGGGAGTGATGGTGTGGGATATTATTGGTTATGATATCAGCCATTGTCAGAAACAACGAATAAAGTATTACTGTTATGATTTCAGTTATATTTTATGTTGTTAATATAACTGTTATATATTATAACGATGTATATTGTGTATGCTCACTCTTCGGAGGCTGTTTCTGTTAGACATATTATATAACTAGTGCTGAGATATGATAGAGATGGAAAAATAGGTGTGTCTAGTGAAAGAAATCGTGTAGTTGATAGTGGATAGAGACAATACATTTTATTATCGTATTCAAGTTGTGTGTTGTGTAATTACTATATTGTCTCTAACATACTACCGTAAATATTGTGTTGATTGCATTATTTTATCGTATATACATTATGTTATTATGTAATGGAAAGAAAAAAATTATGCTTATTACGTCACATATTGTATGATTTGATGACAATATGATCTGTGTGTATCTGTGCATTTGACGTGTTTTTGATGATTTCTTGGCAACGATTGATTGTTCTTTGTTTGTATGTGTTTTTGTGCGATAGATGTGATGATGATTATCGTATTGTAATTGTTAAATGTTATGTTTAAGAGAGCCTGGGCTGATGAATTCATCGACGCCTCTTCCTGCAGGATAGGCACTTGCAGATCAACCTTTATTGTCTGGTAAGTTGAGTTTGACACGATTTAGTAATTATCTTCCGACGAGATTTGATAACACTGAAACTGAGAAGCGAGCGTATGAGTGGATTGAGAGGATAATGCAGATATTTGTTACTTCTCCTTGTGCTAGCTCTACATGGTTACGATTGGCTACATTACAGTTTTTGAGGAATGTACTGTTGTAATGGCAGACGACTGAAGTTGGATTGAGAGCCCATGGTCGTATTTTCGATTGATATGTTTTTCAATCTCGTTTCTTTGATAAGTATTTTTCTATAGCAGTCTGACAAAATAATAAAGAATTTTAAAAGTTGAGACAATGTAGTATGTTTGTTGCTGAGTATAAGTCTCAGTATTCTGCTTTGTTGAAATACAGGTCACATCAAGGACGATTATCAGAGTCAATTAGGTTGTCATTGTGATCGCATGAACAATCATTTAAATTTCAGTTATTCATCCTCTTCTGAAAAACATCGATTTAATTCACGATATCTTAAAAGTGGTGGGGGTAATATCATAAATAAAAATTAATTAATTAATTAATTTAATATAAATAAACGGACGTATATTTTACAAAAATTAGATTTGTACCTTTTTTTAAAAAAAATATCAAATTGGAATAGCTCAAAAAAGATACAAACAAAATTGTGGGTTTGGGCTCTGAAGCGGGTCATGAGATATTCTCAAGCCCGAATCCGAATTCCGAACAATAAATAGATAGCCGTTACTATTGCTTGCCAAACTATTTTCCGAACCACATCTTGATCATCTACGAAGGCCTTCTCAATCTCTTCTTCTCTATTTTTATCTCGCAGAAAACCCAAAACTCTCTTTTTCGCTTGTTCTTGGTTGTTTTAGGGCTGTAACATAATTTTTTACGTGATTTAATTATTTCTTAGGAGAAACATTGTTACTAGCCTTTGGGTTTGAGGTTATGTGGGCTGTTTCTGAATCTTGTTTGATGGATGTAGGAAGAAGAATTAAGGGATCGAGAATCCCTCTCTCAGATCAAATGCTTCAAAAGTTAAATTCCCGCGAAAATGTAGGGCCTTGCCTTTTCTAATTTTTTACGTGTTTGAATTGTGTTTCTTTTCATAGATTTGGTTTCTTGACTTTGTTGTTTTCTATTGCTGTGATGGGTTTCCTGAATTTGGGTGCATTTGATCTTTTATTTTCTGTCTTGAAATTTTATCGATTTTCTATGGTAATGGTCTATTTTAGTGTTCTTTACCCTTGAGTTTATTTCTCAAAATTTCGTAAATTAATAAATTAGAGTATTTACCTTTATTCCTAGTTCATATATCTGCTTTGAAATGTGCAGAAAAATACATTTTACTTGCCCTTTTGGTTAAGTTGTTTTATGACTTTTAAATGCTTCCACAGCTTTGCTAATTCTTGGCTTGTTATAGAATTTTGCTTTATGTTTACCTTTCTTTTCAAAGGAGAGTTTCACGGTTATAAGATGCTCTTGTATGGGGTGAAGGGAAAATAAAAAATATATTAGCAGAAATGATATATATGCATTTGCTTAAAGTTTATTTGGAACAGAACAAGAAAACTTTACCTCTATTTTCTGGATTTTATAATGTATTATTAGTAGGCTATAATCTGCATAGGATTGAATAATAAACCGATATTTCAATGTATAAACTGGCATTAATAATAATAATGCTGTGAGAACTCAACCTGAATTCCCTTTTCTCAAATGGCAGTTGGATAGATTCATCCCGAATAGATCAGCTATCGATTTTGATTTTGCTCGTTGCATGCTCACCAGTAAAAAAATTGAAAAGGAAAACACCGATCCATGTTCACCATCCAAAGAAGTTTACAGGAAGCATCTTGCAGAGATTTTGAATGTGAATAGAACAAGAATCCTTGCTTACAGGAATAAGGCACCGCCATTTTCAAAGAATATTCACAGGTCATCCTCACCTATCCAAGAAAAAAAATTAGTTAAGCGAAGAAGACATATTTCTCAGGTGAAAAATTCCCCTATTAAGTTTCGCTTTTATGCTTTCTTGGTCTGTTTTATCTGTTATTTTCCAGTGTTGCTGAATTTTTTAGTCCATTTTGTTCGATTAATAGTCCCCGGAAAGGATTTTGGATGCTCCTGGTATCATAGATGACTTCTATATGAACTTTCTAGATTGGAGTTGCAGCAATCTTGTTGCCATTGCCTTAGGAAATACAGTATATTTATGGGATCCAACGAATGGCTCTACTTCTGAACTTCTCTCTATTGATGATGATATTGGGCCGGTAACGAGTGTTAGATGGGCACCAGATGGGAGACACATTGCTGTTGGCTTTAATAATTCCCATGTCCAGCTGTGGGACTCGTTGGCTACTCGGCTAGTATGCTCTCTTCTTCATATTTTGCACTGTATTAATAATTTGTGTTCAGTTAAACTTAAATGTTTTCTATCTTCCTGTCAAACTTAGTGCTCTTAGGTTTTTTAGTTGTTTTGATGCAAACTATGTCAACTACTCGCTTCTTTTTTGTCTTTTCAAGTGATATTTATGGTAAACTATATGCAGTAAGCTAAACTAGTTTGTCTTTTGCTCCTTGCTGACTTGTCATTTTAGTTGTTTACTTGTTTCCAACTAATTCTTCTGTCATTTTTTTTCCATTTAAATATAGCTGAGAACCCTTCAAGGAGGACACCGGTTAAGGGTAGGTTCACTTGATTGGAACAATCACATCTTAACATCAGGAGGATTGGACTGTATGATCATCAACAACGATGTACGAATACGATCTCACAATATTGGAACTTATATGGGACACAACCGAGAGATTTGCGGTTTGAAATGGTGTTCCTCGGGCCTGCAATTAGCAAGTGGGGGGAATGACAATTTAGTATACATATGGAGCATTTCAATGGCCAACTCAAACTCTTCGAATCAATGGCTTCATTGCCTCGAGGACCACTCTTCTGCAGTCAAAGCTCTTTCTTGGTGCCCTTTTCAAAGCAACCTTCTTGCCTCAGGTGGGGGTGTAGGAGATCAGTGCATAAAGTTTTGGAACACAAATACTGGGACGTGCTTGAACTCGGTTAATGCAGGCTCACAGGTTTGTTCTTTGTTGTGGAACCCAAATGAACGCGAACTTTTGAGTGCTCATGGCTTTAGTGAACATCAGCTTACACTTTGGAAGTACTCCTCTATGGTTAAGATTGCAGAGCTTTATGGTCACACATCAAGAGTGCTAAGTATGGCTCAGGTACGAGTGGATCTTATACAAAATCTTTGTTGTCTGGGCTAAATCTAGTACGGGTTCTATTGACCCTTGAATTAAAATATGAATTTTTATCCCGTCTTATTGGTCATAGATCCTGCAATATTCCTGGATCCCTTCCTGTCTATATCCTGCAATATTCCTGGATCCCAGTTTTATTGGTCATAGATTGCTGACTTTTTTTCTCTTGGCCGTTTGTTGTCATTGTGTTTTACAGAGCCCAGATGGCTCAACCGTCGTGTCTGCTGCTGGTGATGAGACATTAAGACTCTGGAATGTTTTCGGGACACCACTGTCGAATAAGCCTAGAAATGCGAGTAAACCAGAGCCTTTTTCTAACGTACCCCGCATCAGATGAAAAAAATGGCATTTTGATGCGTGCAAAAATTTGCTTCAATTGAATTTATGGTGAGAATAATAAAGTATACATTTTTCCCGGAGGAACATTTTAGTTTTTTAGTGTAAAAAATTTGACTAGGGACGAATACATGGGAGTTAAGCACCTAAATTTAATTCACATGAATGGGAATGATGTAAAGTATGTTTGTGAAGTTGTACAAATCTGAAGAAGAAAGTCGATTCCTTTTCCTGATTTCATTTCTGCCCATGAAAAGCCGTACGAATATGTCTCTGTCAATATATGTATTTAAATGAACATGGTCTCTTGTCAATATGAAATTTTAAAAATCGTCTTTATATCTACACTTGGGATCTTACGAGGACTTGTATCAATAATAAAATATATGAGAAGCGGAAATACACAAAAACTCATATTAACTGGAAAACAAAAACAAAACAAGCAAAAAACAAAGATTTAAGTCTCTCACAAAAGAAATGGTGATTCAATACCTTTGTAATCGAAGACTGAGCGTCAGATTGAGGAGATTTTTTTTAAAAAATAATAAAATTCTGGTTAAGCCACAATGCTCTATTCTCGAAACATTATCTGACCATGAAAAATAGATCTGTTGGGTTTAGAATACTATATGCATGAGCTGACATGAAAGAGTGTGTTGAAACAAGCCACACAATGATTTTAGTCTCTAATACAGAGTTCATGGGTACATGAGAAAACAAGCAGCAAAATTCTCACATTTAAATGATACAATAGCTGCAAAAAATCCAACACTACTACGGTTTTTTTTCAACATTCCCACACAAATGTGACTCAAATCCATCATCATGTCTAGGAAGCCGTAGTACTAAGGTTGTTATGAGGTATGTAACAGTCAGCAAACACATATTTTCTCTCTATACATAAAGGTAAGTTCAAATAACAAGCACAAAACGTGTTCAATATGGAATAATGGATTCTATAAGTTCTTGAAGCGGGGCAAGTTCCTTCTTGTCAATCAGCACAAATTCCTGCATAACAAAAGTAAACTCGAGAACCAAGGAAAAGATTTCGATAAACAAGGTTTCACGGACTTGGAGAACTTACACATGTGAAGAGTATAAAATGTTTGAAACAGGTATTTAGATGGGCCTCCTCCTTGAGACTAACAATCTTTTGGAAATGAGAGTGATATATATGTGCATAGACACGGAATACGCGTTTGAATATGGTCTTCACGACATCCCAAAAATTTGAAGGAAATGGAGTCCCTACAGTAATTTCTTATAGTCAGATTCAGCACTGATAAAAACAAGAAGTGTGAATAAAAACAAGGAAAGCATAGAAAGAGATGGAATGAAATATGACAATCATCCATGAAGCATATGCAAACCAGCGTGGAAAAAAATCATTTGATGATGTTAATATGGAGAGATAAACGAGACTTTTTATCAATAAGAAAAGAAGAAAAAACAAAAGCATTATACTAGAGGGGTATATATCACCAGCACGTGAAAGGTAGGTTTAATGTTGGTTCTTTTTAGAGGATTGAAGGTCCAACTCATATTTGGGTAATAACTGTCGTAAGATATACTGAAACGTCATTAGTACCGAGCTTTTGAGGAAATATAGACTCATCATCTAATTGGGTTTCAATCCAGTCCATCAAATATTCGACATATTTAGGAGCAGAAACTTCAATAGGTTTCTTGATTTGCACGCCATCTGCCCATCTGTACTCATACCTGAATAAATATAACGAGCAGGTAAGTATCGTTCCCCTTTCATATAATTGATCACGTGAAATATAGAACTAAACTCAAAAAAGTTGGAGTTGAAACTAGATGTATGCTTGTTTTCATTTTCTTACCATTCCTGCTCCATTTTTTAAAACAAAACCAAACATTACGCTCTCATAAGCATTTAGTTCTGCTCCCATATATAATTATTTTTATACTAGATTTTAAACCAAATATACTATTTTTAAAATTATAAGATATTTTGCATTAAAAAATCAAACATATTCTCGAATGGTGAGATATTTCTAACCGAAAAAAATTCCTACAGACTGGTTTCTCCAAAAAGGAAAAGATCGGCAGTAATATTGATATGGCTGATGATGAAAAGGCTAGTGCTTAGCAATGAGTAACCAATAATAATCAAGACATACTTGGGACCGGCTGACATTGTAGGACATTTCTCTGGAGTACAGAACTCTGTGAGGGTGCCGTAAAGCAAATTCACCTGGTTGAAGAAATCTACGGCTGAAATTGAATATAAAGAATAATCAATCTTTTCATATTCAATCCTTAAACTGATGCTTTGGATGGGAAAATAAAAATGCCATCTTGTTAAGCAATGTGTCAGTTATGCATTTCAGCATGCCATTATAAAGACAAACCAAGAAATATTCGATGAGAAACTAATAATGGCAAAGAAAAACTTAAAACTGATAATCAAATAGTCTTCTCAATGAAGTAAGAGATTAATTAGGCTTAGATTAAGACCTGCTCATGTCAAAATCGAATATCGAGCATTGTCTCATATATTAAGCTAAAGTTTTGATCTTTGTTGACTAACCCGTGCACCGATTTTCTTCCCAAAATTCACAAAATCAATACTTCTATCCAATCAATATTTTCATGTGCATTTGCCATATGTTGAAACCAAACTAGGAAGAATGTAAATTCGAATGATGAACCCTTTAATCAACACACATATGAGACTAAATGCACATGCATATACACACACACACACACACACACACACACACAGAGAGAGAGGGTACTGTTGACGGCAAGCCATTCATTCATGTCCTCCCCAGGAGGTAGCCTCACAGCTTCTCTTAAGTTTCCACTGCCTAATGTGGCATCAATATGCTTTTTCAGCTGTGCACCCTGAAACATAAATATTATGATTTGATGATGCACTAGTATAATGTAACGGATGGAGAATATGGAGATAAAGACATCGGATGGCTAAAGTAACAAGAAAAGCTATGAAGCATATCGCGGATGCAAATCTCAACAGAAACAAGTTGTGGCAATAAAATATCACAGGCAAACAAAATGATGGTGGTGATAAATTAAACAGGTGAGATCAATCAAAATATGAAGGCAAAAGATGTGGAAAATGGAAAGAAAAAATAAAAGAATGTTTCCTATTTCCCACATGTAATTCCACAAAAAAATAAACAAGGAATAAATCAAGTTTCCTTCGAGCTAAAAAATAACAAGGAATATAACAAGAAAATAAACAAGGAATATATCAGGTTTCTTAGGATAAAAATTCCTAAGACGTGACTGAGTCACAAAACATAATCCATTTAAAGATGTATCGAATTTTAGAAGTTTAGGAAATCGAAATTCAAAGCTCTGAATTTCAGAAAGGTGTCGAATTTTGCTATTTATGCCAAGGAAAAAGCAGAAGCTGCTGAGAGGTAAAGGGTGTCGGAGAACTCATCCAGCAAGGTTCACAACAGTAAAGATTTGAGAAACAGAAAAGACAGACGAAAAACACTGTTAGGGGTGGGAGGACCACGTAAGTAAAGTTTAAACAGCAAAGAAAGTAAGCGACCCACACCTTACTCCCCGATGGAGTGCTTTTTTTAGGGCGGAATGTCCGTTGATTCCTGTCCGAAAATACCAAGCCAACCCTCGTAAATAAATTGACCACAATGGAGGGTAACAGTTAAATAGAAACGAAAACATTTGCACAAACTCCACGATAGGATTTGAGCTGGAGATCACAGAAATTACGTCTACAGAAATAATGGTTCCTTTATATTCAAACACAATTCAATTGCCACAGATGGAGTAACATTGTAAATGAACACCTTGCCAGTAAAAATAATCACCGTGATTTGCATATACAACAGAAGTTTAATTGGACTCAGAGGCATAGGTTCCTGGATCCTACCACTTAAACTTGAAACAACCCATGCTACCGTCAAATCATTTCCTTCACGATCAAGTATTTTGTGCCATGATACAAATTATTCTCAGGACAACAAAAACCCAAGGCAAAGCTATGGTGAATCAAATAAACTACCAAGTAAACCCCTTTCCCCTTTTACACGAGATCAGTCTTCATTAGTCATTACGCTCCTTACTTTCTAAAAAAAGATCATTCTTTGAAGCTGAAAAATCCTCTAACCATCCATTAAAAGAGCGGAAAACACGCTCTACACAATAAAAACCCGGATGTCCAGCATCGAGAAAATCAAAACACGACAGAGTTAACAACATCATCAAGAACAAAATGAATTCCAGCAAATAAAGGGCCGATCTGACACAAATAAAGCAATCATAGAACGATACACAATACCCAAATGCAACTCAAAAAAATACCCAGATGAAAAACATTCACGAAATTACCGGCCAAGGCCAAAGAGACTCATGGCTCCGGACACAGAGAGAAAAAGGAGAGTTAAATTGTTTACAGAACGGAATATTTGCTTGTGTGTTTGTGTATATATATACTAGTGTCGGAAAAAGCAGTCGAGCACTGACTTAGTGACTTGGCATCCAATAATAAACAAACCAGCGCCAGGTTGGGAGTAATAATAATCAATTAATAATAATTACAGGCTACAACTAATATCTATTTTAAGTTTTTTTTAATCTATAAAAAAATGCAAATACTTGTTTCTTATATATTTATTAAGCAAAAATTTGTGTAATATAGTTTCATGGGTCATATTTATGAGACGGATCTCTTATTTGGGTTATTCATGAAAAAATATTATTTTTTATGTTAAAAGTATTATTTTTTATTGTGAATATGAGTAAGGTTGACTCATCTAACATATTAAGATCCGTGAGACGGTCTCATATGAGACTCGCTCTACTTATTATATGTACCTCTCGTGTGCCCATGTATTTATATTATGTGAAACAAGTCGATATAATTTATGTAAACAATGAAAAATAATACTTTATTATAAAAAAAATAATATTTGGTCGATCGGATTTGAAATCTGTGTCACAGAAGATTTGTGCATATATGTGTCATAAAATAATATTGAAATTGAATTTAAAAAATCAAAATATATATTCACCTATACCACTAAAATATTCGAATCTTTATTTCTCATTTTAAAAATTTCAATGTTAGCTTCTTTTAAAGTATTTACGATTAGATTTAATTTGTTACTTTATCTATCTTTAATATTTTTTGTTATTTGAGATTATTATTTATCTTATTTTCAAAAGAAATAAATGTTAAAATAGAAATAAATCTCATATACTTTTTAGGTTGTTTGTTGCTGAGTGGTTAAATCCCAAAAGTAGGTCTCACGAATATTTATCTGTGAGGCAGATGAACCTTATTGATATTCACAATAAAAAATAATACTCTTAGCATAAAAAATAATATTTTTTCATGAATGACGCAAATAAAAAATCCATATCACAACCGTCTCACACAAATTTTTATCAAATCCCAATGAAATTTCCGATTATTTAGGCAATTTAAAATTTAACTATCAAAATCACATTGTAAATAATTTACAAAATATATATCTTTGACACAAAATTTTCGTAAGTCCAAGTGTGTGAGGTGTCGAAATGACAACGATTTTTTCATCTCTTCGACTTCTACTTGACACGATAGAATCTATGATAAGGTCGCTGGTTCTAACCTCACCAGATTTATACACCAAAGAAATGAAATTGTGACAAAAGAAACAACAACAGATGTATTAACAAATAACATAGAGATTCAATTATGATATTTCGAACAAAATTAAACTTATATACAAACTGGAATTGGACGAAACACTGATGGGTTGCATCCCAAAAATGGCCCTGTGAATTATTTCAATTATATAGCGCACAACGGCCCAATGGGGATGGATGACAACTAAAAATGGTTAACTCGACCCTATCTTTGCTGGCAGTGCCCGCAAGAGTCGATCCAACGGTTCGGATTTTTCCGAGTCAATTTTTTTTTTTTTTTTTTTTTACAGAGAGGTCCCGTTCATTGCCCGTGCAATCCGCTAAAAATATGATGCCTCATGGTTATGTGTAACCTTTACAAAAGTAGAATTTAGATTGCCTTACACGCAATTGTAGAGCTGGTGAGTGTCTGAGAGATGCGTCTTTAATCAATTTTTTAATCTATTCAGCTAAAAGGGAACCAAAATGTCATTTACAAATAGAACATCGAACCTTTTTGTTTACATCGGTAGTCATCATCGAATACAACAAAATAATAACAAGAACTACCCTAAACTCGAGCATATTTACTTGATTTGTACACTGATCTCTTCTTCTCATTATATAATTCTTTCGTCTTAATCTTTTTCTCGCAGTTGAATAGTCTGTATTTTTTAATTAAAAAACAATATATTATCTTCGTTAGAACAAAAAGATTGATGTAAAAGTTTTATAAATTCATGAAAATGATGAATTCGATGTTTAGATGA
Source organism: Primulina eburnea (assembly GCF_022965805.1). Classification (NCBI taxonomy): domain Eukaryota; kingdom Viridiplantae; phylum Streptophyta; class Magnoliopsida; order Lamiales; family Gesneriaceae; genus Primulina; species Primulina eburnea. The sequence goes on along the minus strand of NC_133106.1, from coordinate 33,729,876 downwards.
ATATATTAAGTTCAGAAATTCAAAGTAGATTCAAATCTCGACAGATAATTAGTTCATTAAAAGAGGTAATTTATTTAATTTTCATAGGACCGATTGAGAAATGGATGTATGAAAATAACATAACAAACCTAGAAGAAGACAACTAAAATTTAGATTTGTTTGACTCAACTATCTCTATTTTGGGTTACTTCTCAATATGATTATCGATCATAGGGAGAATAGCATTGTTCAAAGGTTCTCTTTTGACTTGTTGATTTTCAGCCAAAGTGTTGGAACTATTAGCCTAGCAATTAGCAAAGATAGCACAATTCAAAAGGTTAAATATATTAATATTAAATTTAAAAAATGTCAAAATTTTATAGTCATTTCTAAAAACTTATCATACTTGATCTTTATTTTTGTTTTTGTTTTAAAAAAATTATAATTAAATCTCGAACTCGAACGCAAAAATAATACTTGTGTTATATCCTCAAAGAGTGTGTGATCATCATACAAAATCACATGATGAGCAAACGTCATTGGACCATAACACTGCCCCAACCCGACCCAATCCCACGTTGCCTCCCACCACCACTCCATGCCGCCTTCAACATCGACACCACAAATATCCCCCACCTTCTTCATCATTATCACCGAAAACCCCCCATTTTCCATTATTTGCTTCACCAAGAAAATGTTCCTATAATTATACTGTGAACTTTGAGGTGACCAACACTCTCTCATATTTAAATCTCACATTTTTGTAGTGTCTCTCTCTACTCAAAGATTCCATCTTTTTTTGTCTTCCTTCACCAGCTGCTCCCTCTCCTTTCTGATTCTGAGGTTCTCCTCCCATGTTTGACCAAACCCTAGATCCGTCTCTGCTCTAGGTGAATACCCACACTGTCTGTCTCCTGCACAGACACTGCAAATGGTGTTTATTTGTTTGTGTTTTTATAGTGTTGTTCATGTTTTCTTGATATTTCTGACTGCAGCTTTTTTTCACTAGAGCTTGCTACAGTACATATGTACGTGTTTTTTGTGTCGGAGTCCAAACACAAAGTTGTTTCTTTTTCCCTTGTCCATTTTGTGGAAGCAGCTTTTATGGAAAGTAAGAAATTTCTCATATTGAACCCCTTTTCTCCTATCCCACGAGAAAAAAAAAACGAAATAGCCCAAGCAATGGGTGCACAAAAGTAGCTACCGTGCACGTCTGCTCATGTTTTTCTAGCTTATTTTGTTAACTGACTGTAATTTTGTCAATTCTTGACGCAGGTTAGGCGAGAAAATTAAAGGAGGATTATTTATCACTGAATTTGCAAGTATCATTTTTAAAGGAGGGTCGAGCTGAAAGAAAAAAATGAGTGGCACAGCTTCTGGATCCGTGGTGGTGGGGGGAGGGGGAGGGGAGGTGGGTTACGGGGGCTATAGTAAGCCACCATTCACAGCAGTGCAGTGGCAGGAGCTGGAACACCAAGCCATGATATACAAGTACCTGGTGGCTGGACTTCCAGTCCCACCGGACCTCGTTATGCCCATTCGCCGCAGCTTTGATGCCCTTGCCTCCCGTCTCTTCCACTATCCTTCATGTAATCATCACCCTGTTTTAATCGATTTCATTCAACGTTTGATTCAAAGAGACATTTTGACTTGATGTTGACAGTTGTTCTGACTTAGACATAAATGGAAGTTCAATGCTGTGTGTGTGTGTGTGTGAAATACATAGAACAGTGGATTTGATAATGGTGGGTAATTATAGTATCAGCATGAATGTGACTTTTCACTCATGTTGACTTTTTTTCATATTTGATCGAAAAACTCAAGGATGACCTGCTTGAAATACCTGTTTGTAGGTGGATATATATAAGATTGACCAAGCCATTGGTTTATTTGCCAACTGTAGGTTGTAACTTGGAAATGATGATGTAATTTTCTTGACGATACTTTATCTGTTATAGAAGTTGTTGCCTTGTGTTAATATTGGAGAAGTAGCCATTTTTGGGGGTAATATCTTTTTCATTTCTTACTTCAATATCAGCTTGTTTGTTAAAACATTGATGCTATGGCATGTCTGCATGCTGTCAGTTGAACTAATGCTACATTGGGTGAAACCGTACCCAACTAACGTATGTCACTGATGCATAAAAAATAGTATGAGATCAGAATGTAGCATGACACATTGGGAATATTTCTTTTGGGACAACGAATAACAGACTGATACCGTCTTATTTTGTGAACTTAAATTTGGGTATTTGTTTCGTAGTGGGCTATTGTTCCTACTATGGAAAGAAATTTGATCCTGAGCCTGGAAGATGCCGAAGGACAGATGGGAAGAAGTGGAGATGCTCCAAAGATGCACATCCAGACTCCAAATATTGCGAGCGGCACATGCACCGAGGTCGCAACCGTTCAAGAAAGCATGTGGAATCTCAATCTACCTCGCAATCTTTGTCAACTGCGATATCTCACATCTCTACTGGGAGCAATAGTAGCAGTGGAAGCTTTCCAAATATGTCATTATATTCTGTTGGTAATTCTGAAGGATCGGCTCTAGGAAGAAATGTGACGAAGCTGCAGATGGAGCCTCTCTCCTATGGAATCCATAACAAGGATTTGAGGTACTTTTGTTAAGCCTAGTCATTTAGTTAGATCAAACTAATATTATGGCTTATAGCTTGTTGTGGAGCCAAAAGTTTTGCTCAAGTTTTAAAACTAAAAATTGATATGGGGAGTGAAAAGATACTTTTATGCGTGTAATAAAAAAATGTACATGCACGTCAATAAGAAAATGTAAGAGGGAGGCGACCAGGGTTGTGTCAAACCTCTCCCCCTCGAAGGGTTTGCTCAATAATAGAAATGGGAGAGCATACTCCTGGGAGATGGCTGGACCGTAGGAAGTGAATTCTATGTCTGGATCTTCACCATGAGCCTGAAGAGAACTGCTGTAGACTTGAAGTAGCAGGTAGTTTTGAAGATTAATCAAACTAACTAGTTACACAATATGGAACATGCCATGTATGACTGTTGTGGAATATCCTCTCTTTGAACATAATTAACACCATTTCTGGCTGACTAAATGGTTCAGTGGTGGAGCCATTGGTTTGTTTGAACATAGGTCTTATGTTCGATTCATAGCCTGTAGGTGGACGTGAATATTTTTTGAATAAAAATTAATGTCATTTTCCGTTTACTGTTTCCCATCTTCTAAACAGAAGTTAGCCTCTGACCATTTCTCTGCTTGTATTACTTAACCAAGACTTGCAAACCATATTTCTATTCCAGTGGACTTTCTTGTTCTTTATAATATCAAACCTGGGGTGTTGGGGGAAATTCAACTCTTACACCCATCCTCACTTTTGAAAATTAAACTAAAGTTTATGGTTGTGCTGGTAGGCAATAGTTAGTCAAGAAAGTTAAGAATCATGATCTAGCATTCATAACTCTAGTAGTGACTTCCGAAACAACTATCTTTCTCTTGAGATTTGTTTCACAGCGGGATATAAAGCATAAATATTTCTTCCCATGGCTAGAAGCTTTGGTTTGTTTTTTGGTGTCTATCTGGAGCGATTAACCTTTTTGATGCATATTCAGCTGTACCAGCATGGCCCCACTGGTTTACTTCTGGTTCTACTTGACTAAGATTGTGCTCCTTCAAGGAGAAAGTTTGCTCAGCCCTACTGATACCCTTTTTCATAACAAGATTTTTTATGTACAGGTACTACCTCCATGGATCAGCTTCTCATTCTGATGACCATAATTTCTCCCCAGAAGCTTCTCTGGGTTTAGGCTCTAGTTCAGGCAGCGGAACATGGTGTTACTTACCTTCCCAAGTTTGTTCAAGCTCTTCGTTGAGGCAAAATACTGATTCCCAGTTTCTGGGCCATTCCTCTTCTCAACAAAACATGTCGCGTGCTTTTGAAACCGTTACTAATGATACCATGGCAAAACAGCGGGAGCAACACCGTGTTTTTGGGAACGAGCTTTGTTCACTGGGACCAAATAAGCAGGATCATCAAAATCTAGTGCACCCTTTCTTCAGTGAGTGGCCCACGACTAAAGAGTCTTGGTCCAATCTTGATGATGAAGATGGGTCTGAGAAGAACCTCTTCTCCTCTACTCAGCTATCCATCTCTATTTCAAGGGCGAATTCTGAGTTTTCACCAAGGAGATCTTACTCCCCAAATGGTAAATGTTTCTAGTCGATCAAGATTTGATATTGTTGCAACATATATAGATAAAACAATCACAGAGCTGAACGACTGAATCTACGCTTTATTGATTCTCTCGTTAACATGCAGATGCTTGAAGGGAAGGAGACGATTCAATCAAATGCAGCGTAAATGTTCTCGTTGCTCACTGAATCATTGTGTACTTCAAGAATTGCTTGTATGAGATATGAGATTTATGTACCGTAATTGTTGTTTAAGTTGCTTAGTTTTTAGTCTTGAATAAATGCTTTCTGAGTCTCTGGCCGTAGAGAAACCTCCTCTGATTTGGTTTTATGCTTTGTGGGATCAGCTGCGAAGCGTTTGGAAGAGTGTAATAAATCTTTATTGATTATAAGCTTTTTAGACATTTTACCGACTTGATTTGATATATTCCTATTGTTCATGCGCTCAAACTCTGTTTGTTATCAATTTGATATAGATTTGCATGAAACACATACTTCGAAGAATATATATTTTCTCTGAAAACTTGATTTAAAATAAATTTACCATTGATTCTAAAGACAGATCAAGTATATATGTAAAGATAATAGTGAGGATGCTACACGTTGATTTTGAAATAAATTTTGAACGATAAACCTTTCACAGCATACAGTACAACTTTTGTTTTCGTCGGATGGATTTATTGCCGATAGTAATGATACAAGTTTGAGTTTCTATTTGTCCCACGTTCTGTTTCTCCATTATCGATCGATTTATGACCGTTTAATCTAGCAAGGAAATTAAAGACTATTTCAAACAACTAATGAGATTAACTGATTAAATGGCAATTTTGTCACTCTTCTAAGTTTGCTTTACAATAAAGACATGCACTAGTTTATGCATCACCACCATATGTACATAGTAACCAACCAAAAAAAAGGTGGGAAAAGTAGTGTTCCATCTCTCATGCTTAGTGTAAATTCCACACATATTTCAAGATCCACTCGATAATTATTGCAAAATTACATCACAAGTCCAGCCCAATAGGCTTGATGAATATGGTGGACAACGCATCAATCCATATTGTCCTAAAGCAGAAGTAAAGACTTAAAATATAAAGTTCGTGTTATTACTCCTACAGAGTGTAAATATCATAAGCAAGAATCAACGGCTAGATGTTCATCAAAATTTAAAACTCACTATCATTGTCACCCATCATCACTTGACAGTGACGATCTTAATGATAGACGCGGTCCCAATACGGTGAAGGGCCACGACAGCGTCTCCCACCTTGCAGAGTCCTTTTGTTTTAGCGTGCTGAAGAGCAAACTCCAGGGCTTCCTCAGTTGACTCCTCGTGAGAAGCCCTTGCAGATCCTGCACAAAGAATAGGAACCAGTCCTCTGAATATAAGACTGTGCCTTGCCGGAGATTCATCACTGCACGACCAATCAAATGAATCAGTCTTTATTTCAGGAACCACCACTGACAAAATTGGCATGCCTGGCCTGTATTTAGCCACCAGCTTTGCGGTACTGCCTCCTCTAGTCAGGACCAAAATAAGAGCTGCTTTAGCTGAATTAGCTGTTCGAACTGCTGACGATGCCAGGCTCTCCAATGGGCTCATGGGAACTGGAGCATTTGCCATGATTCGTTTAATAGCATCACTATAGTCAATTGTGCTTTCAGCTTCTATGCAAATCTTGGCCATTGTACGGACGGCAAGATCTGGATAAGCTCCTGCAGCAGTTTCACCACTGAGCATTACACAGTCTGTTCCATCAAGAACAGCATTGGCAACATCTGTGGCTTCTGCTCGAGTGGGCCTTGGAGATTTGATCATTGACTCCAACATCTGTGTTGCAGTGACAACAGGCTTTCCTTGGATATTACACTTGTATATCATCACCTTTTGAGCCAAAAATATCTTCTCTATTGGAATTTCCATTCCCAGATCACCACGAGCCACCATGAAGGCATCTGAATTGGTTAAGATTTCATCAAAATTCGCCACCCCTTCTTGATTTTCAACCTATAGAAAGACACCCAATATGAAAATAAGAAAACACACGTTAGTTGCCTCTCTAGGCAAAGCCAGGCCAGAAACATCATCAATTTAACATGCATGCTTCAAACAAAACAAAATGTACATTTCTAATGCAATTCAAAAAGTACATTAGTAGATAACACTCTGGAAACATCAGAAATAAAACCAAGCATTAACATAGTTATAATCGCATCATCTTCCAGAGTCCAAATCAGTGAGCTAGTAAAACTCAAACAAATTATGTGTTGCTTGCATAACAAATAATTTTCCAAGATTCATATATTACAGCACCGAAGAAAACAAGATCGTACCTTAGACATGAGAAGGATGCTTTTGGCATGCTCACCCAGCAATTTTCTGACCTCCACCAAGTCAGAACCTTTTCTAACAAATGAAAGAGCAATCATATCAATTTGATTTGGAACTCCCCATTTCAAGATATCTTCCTTGTCTTTCTCCGTCAAAGTTGGGAGATCCACGATAACACCAGGAAGATTGACATTTTTCCTTTCACCTAGAACCGCAGTGTTCTCACAGCGGCAATGTACTAAACCTTTTTCTTTGTCACAAGCCAAAACAGCGAAGGTGATAGTGCCATCAGCACACAGTATAACACTTCCAGGCTTTACATCCTCCGCCAATTTTTTGTAGCTCATGCAGATCATTTTCTCATCACCTTTGATGTCGTAGTCTGTGGTTATTGTGATCTCTTGTCCCTGCTTTAGTTGGACAGGCTTGGCATCTTTTAAGAATCCCGTTCGAATTTCCGGACCCTGCATTAAAATAAACATTACTTTAAGCTGCCAAATATTAGCAGTGAAGATATAGAACGGGATGGTTTGAAAATAACCTTGCCAAACTTTTTTGGAAAATCAACCCTCTCAAGTGAACCCTTCAGCTTAAAGCCCAACAGAACACAAAGCAAAGACAACAAAAATCAAAGCTAAAAAGTCTAATACAATACCAAAGGGAAGGAATCTTTTGAAAAAAGAAATCAACCGCAACGCACACAAGCATAAATTGTAACGGAAATAAGCTAAGTTTAAATTTCGAGCGAGGAACAGTAAAGCGCGAAACATACAAAACAAACAAACAGATAATCAAACAAAAAGGAATAAAAATCTAACAAATAACCGTCACAACCTTCGTGTCAAGCATGACGGCGCAGAGTATGCCTGTGTTGTCCATAGCCTGGCGGAGGTTATTGAGCGTCTCCTGATGATATTCGTGAGATCCATGCGAGAAATTGAATCGAGCAACGTTCATCCCCGCGCGAAGAAGCTTCTCCGCCATGGGAACAGAACGAGAGGCCGGTCCCAGCGTGCACACGATCTTCGTCTTCGGCCTGGGCACAATAACATCGCCTCCTTTGATTTCTACACCGTCGCAATAATCGCTGTTCGTTTCGATCCTCATCTCGATCGATTTAAAACCTCAGATCGAATGTTAAAGCAGATTTTGTCAATAAATAGAAGATTTGTGGTATGGGTGTGTCAAAAAAGCAAAGCACGTTGATTGGCAGCAACAAACCGATTCCAAAGTCTTGTTCGGATTGTTGCTTGTTAATTATTCCATTTTCGATCCATATATCACTCAATCGAATAACCAATTTTTTCCTCTAAAATATAGTATTTAATAATAATTATAATAATAATAATTGATCGTTGATCAATAAAATATTTAATTTGTGGTTTTTTTTTTCTTTTTTTCCGTTGAAAAGATTTGGACCGTCTTACGGATCTTAATATGTGATATGAGTCAATCTTACCGATATTCACAATAAAAAGTAATACACTTAGCATAAAAAGTAATATTTTTTCAAAGATGACCCAAATAAGAGATCCGATATCGTTTTTAAAACTCGATTCCATTAAATCTCATGAAATCTTAAAATTTTTGTAAAGATTTCACTTAGTTCATCAATTACCAATCTCATTTTTATCAAACAGTGAAATGATATTTGCAATTCAAATTCTATCCAATTTAATGTTGCCAAACGCCGTCGGTCCATCTTATTTTATGGTTATTTGTGTAAGCAAAAACTTGTGTGAGACGGTCTCACGGGTCATATTTGTGAGACGGATCTCTTATTTGGGTCATCCATGAATAAGTATTACTTTTTATGCTAAGAGTATTACTTTTTATTGTGAATATGAGTAGGGTTGACCCGTCTCACGGATTAAGATCCGTGAGACGGTCTCACATGTATTTACTCTTTGTGTAAAGAGTAAATACAAACATAGTTTTCGATTTCTAGCTTTAATGTGACGCCTGAATTGCAAGTTGGTGACTGCACGTGACTTTTCTTTAACAATACATAAATGCCACAGGGTTTTTTTTATAATGACAATTTTTGCTTCTATTTATTTTTGACATAAGGGAAAAATTCAGACAATCGGTTCTCTCGGTCCAACTTCTTCTAGTCAAGTTTAATAACCTAGTATATATTTACATAAATTAAGGCCAAGTAAAATATAGATTCAATCGAAATAATCGACTGTCTGGTTTCGGTTTTTAATATAAAAATTAGGTTAAACCGGAACCATTGAACTTTATATTTTTTTAAGGACATAAAGTTTATTAAAACTTAAATTTTTTATATTAATTTTTTAATCGAAACTTGATTTCGAAAATAAAAAACTAAAATTTTGATTTGTTCAATTTTAGTACTAAAGTTCGATCGATTCGATTTGTTAGACAAAAAATCTAATTCGGTTTTTTCCAAATGCTCATAAATATATTATCATTTTGTCCGTGACTTGTAGTAAATTTGTATTTGTAAAAATTTTGTATTCATCAAAATTCAAAATTAATGCATAATTGGCTGAGATGGATGGATGTTCTAATAACCTAAGAAAGACAAAAATTTGTATGAGACGGTCTCATGGATCGTAATTTATGAGGTGGATCTCTTATTTGTGTCATCCATGAAAAAATATTATTTTTTATTGTAAATATCGATAAGGTTGATCCGTCTCACATATAAAGATTCGTGAGACCGTTTCACAAGATACCTACTTTCTAGGAAAATATTTGATACGATTTTAGATTGTTATTTTTCTTAAAAAAATAAATAAATTGCCATGCTATTATGCTAATTGGGACGGATCGCTGAAGCCCATTGGATTTAGGCCCATGTTACTTGGTTGGATCTGCTCACTCCCTAATTATATCATACCGGGCCTGAGGTTTGCTACATAACCACAGCTTAAATTTTGAGTACCAAGGCACATAAAACCAAAGGGTATTATGAAACATATATGGTGTGCAGTCGTTCATCCTTTGATGCGAGAGAAGAGATATCACTATAAATTTTTAGCAATTGGAGTTAAAAAAAAAATCTTTTTGTTATCCTTAATATTCAATTTATCGTTTCATTTTTCATCGTCTCATCTCTCGAGCCAAGCGGTTTTTATATAATCCATTTAAATATTCGATTGAATTTATGTTTAATGTATTTTAAATCTTTTTCTTTTATTACTTTATCGATATTAATTAATATTGGGTGTATTTTAAAATGTTGATGTATTTTAGTATACCAAAATTTTCCTCCACAATTATGCAAACGTAGTAAAACTATCCAAAAGTTAAATCACAAGTCCCTCTCCTCCATTACCCGTATCTTCTTTTAACATAACAATTCTTAGTAGCACCAATTTTGAAGTTACCGCAGAAAGGGAAAGCATATATAATATTAAAAGCTATAAAACCAACTTAGGGAACAGGGAAAGAATTGTAATTAACTTGATATGAAGTAGATTAGAAATTCAGTAAGAATTTATCATACAATCATGTCAAAGAATTTAAAATCGCTGAGTTTAAAATCCGTAATCTCAAATCTATGTATCCAAATACGAAAATAGATTTCTCATCAGAATTCATCGTGTATTACGAAATCTAATATTCTAATTATATTTTTAATTTAATATAGATTATAAAAACTTGCATTATTAAGTATCATACTTTACAACAATATTGGTGATAGACGCATCACTTTTAAAATTCAATAATCACTTTTAATCCCATCTCCTTTCCTACATATAATATATGTGGTTTCAACCACAAACATTCCAAAGGCTAAATTAAAGTTAAATCTTGGCACTTTGCTTTTTCATGTTTTCCTAACTTTTATGCCTTAATTCAACTTTAGATTTTGTGGGTCTTTGTTAGTTCAATACTTTAGAGTAAGGGATGGTGTGATCTTCAAAATTGCTCTTCATCGGACAAACCAACGAAGTTTGTGACTTGTTTGGTTTCCTAATTCATTTTGATCATCATATCAAAAAATTATCGATTATATTTTAAAAAAAATTGTGGACCATAACCTAAAAATGAACATTTAGACAATATACAGACGTTAATACAATGCTAGAACCATAAAAATATTCCTCGGACCACTTTAATGTTCTTTTGAGCCACGCTCTGTCGTCATCGATATACATTATTGAAAAAAACTACTGATAAGAACTATGTCTTTTTCGCGTTTTTTTTGGATGTTTAAAAATGCTCAATAACAACGATTTTCACTAAAACAATTGTTAAAAAGTAAAAGACAATGGTTTTTTTTTTTTTTTTGTAAAACCGTTGTCTTTTAAGTGTTGTGTATATATTCAGCATTTTTTTGTAGTGTATATGTGATATTTCAATATCCACTCCTTAAGAAGCTAAACGTCTCGAAGGTTAAGTATCACGCCGTCCCGAGAGACGAAGCCTTCGGTTTGTGCCTGTTTTATTTTTAGCTTATTACCATCTTCGTGTTGGTTTGAGTTTGTAGAATTGCCCAAAACTTGGGTTTGTATCAAAATTCTCAAAGAGGAAATGATATTTGGTGAGAAGAAACAAAAATGTTCCATCAGATGTCATGCATCAATTTCCAAAATGTGAATGGATGATGCAAAATAATCTCACATTCAATTTTGAATTAAAGGCAGCTGCCTCTAGTCAACACAACACCACGGACCCATATGCACACTTGCCCAATGGGAAAACTTGTACCGAGATAATAGTGCCGTTTTGCTGGAGAAGTTAATTTATTCAAAAAAATAAAAATAAAACATATGTAATTTTTAAATATGATACACGACTATTCTTTATATATATATATATATATATATATATATATATATATATATATTATAGCCACAGTTTTTATTTTCATTTTCATTTTATTCAAATGTAAAGGATTAAATGTATTTATTTAGCAAGTGCCATAATACAATCTACTCAGCTTGCACACAACCGGGCTCGGACGCCCGTTTGGCGAATGGGAGTAAGAAAAAAAATAAAGAAAAAGAAGATCACTCAAGATTAATAAGAAAGTTGCTTCGTAGACTGTTTGATTTGAAATGGCAACCAAACAGGGCCGTACATATTAGATTGGAAAGATGTGAAGAAAGCTTGGAGCGAGCGAATGGAGGGATGGCTACTGTCTTTTTTGGATCTTGACTATGCCTTTCGTGATTACTATTGAGATCTCTCAAGTCACTCACTTTTTTAAAGGTTTGTTTTAGGTGTACACACCATATATATATATATATATTGGTGATATATTCGGAAGAGCCCGGGTCTTGGATGATGATCCGGGACAGTAAATGGACAACCCAGATAATTGTAAGGAGAGTGCTTAGGACTTCATTTACCGTCAACCAGAGGTCCGAGTTCTCGGGCATATTCTCAGGTGATGACTCTCTACCTAGGATGTCTCGATAATAGTATCGCACTCGAGTACAGGGAACAGACGATATATTATCTCGATAAACGTGCCTAACAGAATCCTACTGATTGGACAAAATGACAAAGTCAAGACGACGTGACATGAACTTTATGTAGATGTCTATAAATGGTAAGTATTTACTAAAAACAAGGAAAAATCATCTTCTTTTCTATAAATAATATGTTTGATTGGCATTTAATCCATTCACATATATTGACATATATTCACACATATACACACCAGTGGCGTTTTATTTCTCTGTAAAAGCCACACTGATTTTTTTCATTTTGTACCTGCTAACTTAAGCATTCGAGTTGTCACGTCGGACACTCCTCCGACGTCCATTCATATGTTTGTTTTCATGTGTTCAGGACATCATTACAACTCATTTTTCCTCATCAACTTCATATCAAGATTTAGTAGATTGTCCGACCCAACTCATCCTATTCACCCAAATTTCATCATATATATATATATATATATATATATATATATATATATATATATATATATATTATATATATAGATATAACACACACACACGATGATATTAGTTCAAATAAAGATATATTGAAAATAATTCTAAAAAGAATTTTTGATATATTCGCAAATAATATATCTATCTCAATAACATATGTACTTGGAATAATGACTTCATTGTAATATCATTTCGGAGTGTTAAACATGAGGAATGACCTCGATTTAAAAGTATCATCGCATTTTAAAAATGTGAGTTGTGTTCTAAACTATATGTATATTTAAGTCAATCCATTTGATAAATAATATAGATATAAGGATAATTGTGTTGAATTTTAAATATATACAAAAGGAGTGTCATTTCCAAACCAAATCTATATCTTCAAGTCTTTCTTTCCCGGACACACCACGTGTTGGTTAATAATTTGTTTGATTGGAGAACAAAAAGGGCAAAAATTCATAACTTGAATTAGTAATTTTGAGAGGATGCATGTCTCGTAATTCCAAGCATATTTCTTTGCTTAAAGTTATAATGTCATTGGCACAAAGAATAACGTTAAAAAAAGCTATCCCACAACTATAGTTAAAAAGCTACTAAAGCATACGTTCTTGCCCACATCTCTTACTCAATTTAATTTATATCAAATAAACGAATTAAACCGAAGTAAACGATATAAAATTTTAAATAGACTGCGGGTTCGTGCATGTTTTCGATCGAGATAATTCGCCTCCATCAAATACCTGGCAAGTCCATCGTGGTATTTAATTTGAAAATAGAACACAGTTGTTAACTATGTAAAGTGAAAACGTTGTTCGTGTGACAATATGATTAAAGTATCATGTCGACAGAATAATTTCAAAAAATATAACTTTATTTTATAAAATAATATCCGTGGAATTAAAATTTGGTAGCTAGCGATGCTCTTCTTACAAGGCAGTGAGGTAATTAGACAAAAATCTTACGTACGAAAGAATCGAGTGGCCTGCATCTTTAGTTTTCAGAATCTTCCCCGATTCCTATTTATAGATAGTACTCCATTAATTTCCGCTGAGATTATTGAAAGATCGATTCATACATGCATGGGTTGTCATGTTCCAATTTGGATTTTGTTTCCAAGTGTACGTACTTTATTCTTTTTAGAGCGCGCATACACATGCACACACACACACACACATATATATATATATATATATATATATATATATATATATATATATATATATATATACCCGAACCAGAATTTTCAAAACTATGTTGAGCTAATATTGACAAATGGAGCATCGGGCTACCGGAAAACAAGACAAAATTTTATTATAAAAAATATCGGAAATAAACAAGTCACCCAGACGGAACAACACATGAATCAGCCCGTGTATATACCCGCGGATCATAACATGCACAATGCGTATGTTCCATAAAGAAATAATGAATGATTTTCTTTTTAAAATTAAAGCTGTAGATTTTTTAATTGAAATATTTGAAAATAAAATAAAAGTACAAGATAATATAGTAAAATTATGGAGTTAGTTTGATAAGATGAGTGGTACATATATGTAATATTCTTGCACAATTGAGATGTTCAAAAGTAGAAAAAACACTTATTTATAATTTTTTCGAATCAATAAGATTGCGTTTAGATAAATAGATTCGGAATTGAGTGATCATTTGAGATGAATATTTGAAATGATTTTATTTTGAGATAATTCGAAATTTACCAAAATGACTCAAAATTAAATATTTGAGATTTGAAATAAGACCGTGGATTTGGCGACATAGCTTAACATTAAAAATGAGGCTATTCAGTGAAGGAAATTTCTTGTTGAAAAGCCACCTATTTTCCAGTCTAACATTGATTTAAGCAAGATATAGACACACAAACGCAAAGCTAGTATGCCAGAATCTAGGGACTCTTGCATTGCATGCAAGGAATTCATGCATGTTCATAGTAGAATTTTTAAAATATTTTAAATATATATGGCCACGTTATGGTACTATATGATTTTTTTTAGTTAGCGGGGAGTTTTTTATAACCGAATCTCGAGTTTGGAACTTCACTTCAAATTTGAGATACTGATATCAGATAAACTATAAATCACTAGTTATACTTTACGTTTCTAAGCGTGCTAAATCTAAAGAAAAATAACCAATCCTTTGTAAAAGGATATATAATGAAGCATTTAATTTATAATAAAAAGCATTTTTAATATAACTTCAATTTAAAGATAGATTAAACTAAACGACACACGTGCTACAATGATCGGGAAAAAAAGTTGCGATCTGGCACGGGTGAGCTAACCCCAAAACCCGTCCTCATACTACATGCAACATTAAAAGTAAGTTTGGATGATACTTTTTAAAACTTATAATGAATATTTTTGAATCATTTGATGGGAAAGCTCAAGAAAAAACACAACAAATAAGGATGTTTCCATTCAACTAAAATAAATCGATTTTTTTTCCTACAACGAGACATGACGTGGCATCCGCATAAGCATCCAGCATAGATTGTCTAGGTGGACCCCAGTTTCCAGATATCGATTTATGACGGCCCCACCCAAATCATTGCGTCTCCGTGTACAGTTTCCGAAGCACGGAGTACAACCCCCGATGCAGCGTTCGGGGTGTTCCGATTTCCGTTAGATAACGACGGGATTTGACGACGTCACCCCTTTATAAATACCCAATCACAATCTCGCACTTCGGTCTCCTTGTCTCCATCCTCGTTTCTCCGTTACCATTTGCACACCAAAAAAAAATAAATAAATAAATAAAAAATTCCACCCCTCTATTTGCGATATACATATGTATCTATTTATGCAGGGAAAAACATTCCCATTTTTCGAGCCACCTCCGCCGTTGATAGAGCTCTGAAACGGAGGAGCTGTCATGTGTCGCCGGAGAATTATTTTTGTTCATTGAAGATTCGTTGTAGCTGCATGAAGTACACTACTGGAGAATATAATCGAGAGATTCGATTCGGTCTGATTATTCGCGGGCTAGCTATTACACCCAGCTGTTATTTGATTTTTTTTTTTTTTTGAAGTGGGGATTGCTCTGTTTTTTCCCTTCTCCTCCTCCAGTTCCCCCCTCCTTCCTCTGCCATGGTAGCATGCTTGTAGCAGCAGTACGAGAATATGGCTGTGATTCTTGAAGGGATTTGTTTTTTTTTCCAAGTTAGCGTGAAAAGATTTATTTAATCCAAAGGTAAGACTCTCGAAAAGTATATATGAGATATCAGAAGGCTCAAAATTCTTGTTTCGGTTCTGACGTCTTTTACTCGAATTTGCAACCTTGTTTATCAAGGTAATTGTGAAGAAAAAAAGACCGAAATCACACAACAGTGAATAACAAGGTATGCCGATGCTCATTTTGTTCAAAATCTGGGGAAATCTTTTGATTTCTTGAAAATTAAATAAAAGTCTGAATTTTTTTGTGTGTCCACAAATTGATTTATTTGATTGTCTGAAAGAGTTTTGAGGAAGCACTTTCAAAATGGGACAAATTCTGCAACCTATTACAACATTTCAGTATTCATTTATTGAGTCATGTCATCTGATTCCCAGTTGCTTTTGCGACCATCCGGTCCCTCGTATTTAATAGTTTTAAATATTATTGGCTTGGAATTATTCAAGAAAAGGGCAAGTGTGCTTCAATACAAAAGTGAAAGGGATGAGATTATTATTCTCCCTTATTTTTGAGTGTGATCAATAAAAATTTGTCAGAAAATTGGACACAAAATCTGTTTTTAATTATTCTGTGTGTACATTAAAGGAGGGAACATCAAGAAGCCATTTTGGAACTTTGTGTTCAATTATTGGCCCTTTGTGTTTAACATACAACTACTATTAAATTCTCTTCCTGATAGTTTTTTATTATTATATTATTATTACTTTCTATGACAAATTTTGGGTTGGACATGTTTTTCTATAAAATCTTGGAATAAAAACGTAGGAAAAAAAATATCTTGGAAGGATGATATCTTACTTGCCTTTCATTGTACAATTTAAACTTATTAGTAAATATAGATCTAAGTTGAAATCCAAAAACAGCATAGAATTTGAAAAACCTGGGCTTTACTTTTGTGATATTAGTAATAGTAAATCATGGGAAACATTCAAATCTTGATGAAGAAATCCACTTGTTTCATTGAAATTTACGTAAATGAATTGGGTTTGCAGGTGGAAATAGGAGAAAAGTTAAGATGCTGACATGTATCACTTGCTCAAAGCAAAGAGATGATGATGACGAGGATGCCCCGCGTGGGACTCCCTCTACCAAAGACGCTGTCAAAAGTCTAACTACACAGGTTCTTCACTTCAACTTCTGCAACCCCCACCCACACCCGCACACCCACACAAAATATAGATAGATAGATAGATAGATAGATAGATAGATAGATAGAACTTAGCCACTCATTCCCAATCTATTCCATTGGTGAGAAGAGAGTTCCGGAAAATCATGGATCACGATCCAAACAAGAAAATTTCAGTCCCATAATCCCGTTATATACTAGCAAAATTGGTTGCTTTTTTTTGGGTTATGTACGAATTATTAGGTTGTGTGTTTGCTTCTTTTGTCACGACTCCAATCTTGGAGTCCGATAAGAAAAAATTTGAGTCTTGAATGTACTGCGCCGGACTGCTGGTACAGGTTTCTGGGTTTTATAGCTAGGCCTTGGAAAATTAAGAAATGTGAGTGATTTCGATAGATGAGAGCTGCAAATGCTATTTGAAACTTGGACACCTCGATGATACCCGACTTGTTAGTTTGTAAATGGATAGATTCAAATCATTTCGAAACCCAGACCTGAAAGGATCGATGCCAAACTTTTTTGCGACAAATAACAACAAAAGAATTACTATGCTTGCATGACATAAAGTCACAAAAGCATAGTTAGGAACTCTGAAATCTACACAAAGAGAGAGATTTAAAATAAAGATAGATGATAATCCTAACTGGCTCTCTATTTTCCCCCCGCTGGTTGAAGGTGACTTCTCCAGTCACAGCAAATGGCTTGAAGAAACATGTGGGGGTGTGTGTGCCACAACTGTAGTGGCAAAGAAAATGACTTTAATTGAAGGGGACATTGTCACGCCAATCCTCGGATCATGTGTCCGAAAATCTTGATTGGTCCTATAATTTTTTGGTCCTACACCAAAATTGTTCTCTCTTTTCAGCTTTCCATGCATTATTTGGTCTTCCTTCGATACGAGGAATTCTAGCTTGTAATAATACAATGGCTTTTAAATTTGCTTTTCACTTTATTGAATTGACCAGACTTCGTGTTTAACGAAGCACATGAATTGAGCCTGGGTTCAAGATCCTTCATCTCTTTTCTTATCACGGGTAACAAGAATGTTTATTTTTTATAACTGGGATTAATTTTGCTTGAAGGGTTCCCCTTTTGCTAGAACTAGAATGCATTCTATACGATAATGATTTCAAGAACATTGCGTAAAAAAATCTCGATTAACCGATTTAGAACTATAGTCGGTAGTATAACATAACAGTGTCATCTTGTACTTCAAATCTGAAAAGTTATTATATTTGGTACTAATCTTTGGTCTTGAATCAACTACTCACAAAATACTATGAGAAATTATGAATAATTTAATCAATTATATATATATAGATAGATTTGTGGGGATCTTCAGAAAAGACGGGGCCTGAAAATATTTGGAAAAGACTCATCCTTGACGTGGCCCACATTGAATTCCTGCCCTCCAATACGTTAAAATTCTCTCAACTCTTGGATTGAAGAAACAGTTTTTATAGACTTAGCCGCTTAGGAGTTAGGAGTACTAGCGCAATAAAAAAAGATAGATGTTATCAGATCTATCAGTTGCTTTGGACTTCACAGAGTAGCTCTTTAGCCGTGTAATGTAAGTGTCAGTATTTTGTGCAGCAAAGCTGTGTGTTTTGTGGGGACTAGCTATTTGTTGTTTAAGTTAAGCTAAATATAACTGCTATTTGGGCATATTTCTATGTCAAATCTGATGAAGTAAAAGCCATTACTCATTTAATTTCAGGCTGCTATACTGTATAGTTTTCTTGGGGGCCCTGCGGCACAAGGGAGCCCATCTTGGTTGTTCAACTATATAACGCAAAAGGGTTGGTTTTAGTATTATGGAATAAAAGTTACAATTTCTATCTCCGTACCAAGTATCCTGAGGTTGGCCTGGTTGGCTTCCTTCTGAGAACTCATGTTTCATCGTGAACTTAGCTTTAACCAGATAAAATTTTCAACCCAAATGGTCAAGATTTTATGCATCTGACAAGAAACTTTTGGTTCAAAAACCATGTTGAGAAACGAATTCGAAAGTATACAATAGTTTCACCTCAACAAGAAATATAGCAGACCAAAAGGTGGACACATCTCCCTTTTTTAGAAGTCTACATACTTGGAAAAAGCATTTGCTAGAATTATTACACATGACTTGTCCGTTACTCTGTGGTGAACGAGGGAATCAATCTGCATGTCTCTTTGTCTTCTTATTCATTGAGTGGACTACTAAAGCTAAGGAATTTTTTTCACGATCAGATCAAGGATATGGCACTAAAAGTCTCTGGATCATCTTCGAAAGGTAAGCCAGGGCAAACAGATGATAATTTCAAGAGAGGGCCAAGATCTTATCCCGATTTCAATACAATTTCCGAGGGAGTTCCTTATTCATATGCCCAACCGGGAAGCTCAAGCTCGACTCCAGCTTGGGATTTTACAAAATCAGGACATCGAGCTAAGCGACCTGATTCAACATTCACGGTATTTGGTGGCGACAGGACAGCAGGTGGACTAGAATCTTTCTCAGCTCATGATGGAGAAATGACACCCGAAATTAATAATGAAGCGAAAGAATGGATGGCACAGGTGGAACCTGGTGTTCAAATCACTTTTGTGTCACTCCCTCGAGGAGGGAATGATCTTAAACGAATCCGTTTCAAGTACGTATATATTTAAAAGACTGTATGATCATGTCAAGTTTTGGAAACAACATATATAGTTCTACCTTTTGATATTAGATATGCCTCTATGGATGTAACATTCCAAATTGATTCTCGCTTTATAACTTTAAACAGGACAACATAGTGTCAAATGGGAAGTTGATTTTATTTTTGTTTAATGAAATTTGATTTGACTTTATAATAATACAAGATCGCGCCTGCTTAACATGTATTAGCCGGGAGATGTTTAACAAATGGCAAGCTCAGAGATGGTGGGGCGAAAACTACGACAGGATAATGGAGTTATACAATGTCCAGAAATTCAATCAGCAAGGTGTCAGCACTCCAGGGAGATCCGAGGATGGAGTAAACTCGCATCACCTTTTCTTGAATTTTTGCTCTTTACTCTTATCATGATATTGTAAATTAATATTTCAACTCTTCACTTGCTTTTATTGCAGAGAGACTCGACGTATTCTAGGCTCGGAACTGCCTTAGAAAGCCCTCGAATGACTCCATCCTTAAACAAAGAGTGGACTCCTAGGTATAATCTCCCAGGCAGCAGCCAATATTACAATCCCGGATCAAGTGCTTACTCGAGTAGTGGCATGAAAAATGAAATGTTTATGGAAGCTTCAAGAATGACAACTTCTTCGAGAGACGAGGCTTCAGTTTCTATTAGCAATGCAAGTGACATAGAATCTGAGTGGATCGAAGAGGATGAGCCTGGTGTTTATATTACTATTAGACAACTTGTTGATGGAACCAGAGAACTTCGACGTGTCAGATTCAGGTAAATAAGTCTTAAAACTCATGAAACTTCAGAGTTGAAGGTTGAAAATGTCTAAATTTTAGTGGTTTTGTTGTAGCCGTGAAAAATTTGGAGAGGTGCATGCGAAGCTTTGGTGGGATAGTAACCGCGACAGGATACAAGCTCAATATCTTTGCTAGTCAAATCAGAGGCAAATTTAACAGTGGAACAGATACTATCTTAACTTTAGAAGACTCAACTTACAAATGTTGTTTTAAAAAGGCTTTAGGCGGAATTTCCTTTGTAACTAGTTGCTTCTTTTCAGGTGTTTTATCTGTCTTTGCCGCGGTTTTTTTTCGAGATTTTGTTGAGGCAGTGCCCATTTTTTCCCTATTTTATCTTTCTGGTTTAATGGTGCCAATGACAGAAGGCAGGCATTAGATTTCATGGTGTGTTACAATCTTTTTGGAAGGAACAAATTCAGTGATCACTTGCCATGGAATACCACAATTGTTCAACTTATGAAGTAGAAAATATCTAGAACTTTTTAGTTGTCGACACACATGATCCAACGGTGGATGCTAAAGCTCTTGTCCCACACATATACCACACTATGAAGATGCATAACACTAACAAGAACAATTTCCTTAATATACGAATTAATCAATATTTGTAAAAATGCGAATACGATTTTTAAAAGTTACGAAATAACAATCCACGATTTCTTGTATTTTGGAAAATTTCTTGTTCTTTACAATTTTGATTATATTTTGTCAAATTTTAGTTTTAATATGCTATTTTTATTTAATCAACAATTTTAATTATTTTCCGACACGATGATATTGAAATTACAAAAAATAAAAAATACAGAATTTTGTGAAATTACCTTGTTGACTGCAATAAATTTCTATTAGCTAAGTTCAGTGAATTATGTCATTTATTCATTTATCATTATTATTATTATTATTTATTATTTATTATTTATTATCTATAGATATTAGTTGCTTTTGATGAAGCAGCCCTTCTTTTTCTTACTTATTTTGTGTCTTTCTGTTCTGTGTTGGTGTTCAAATTTTGGATAAAATTGAAAAAAATCGTAAATCTAAAACGAAATACCCAATCACTGAATCGAATGAAATTCAATTTTTTTTATTTCAAATATAAATGTTAAAATCGAAGTATATATAGTTCGGTTTTGGATTATAATATATATCAAAATCGAACCGACCGAAATTTCATTTGAGTAATTATTTTATTGAGATTATATATTTTATGATATTTAGATAATGAAGAGTCATTTTGATTAATTTTTAGTTGAATGTTGTTTATTTAGTTTATTTTCAAAGATTTTACTAAGAAATTATCCAATAATATGTTATATTTAAAAATATATTTTTATTATTAGTTTAAATAATTGTCAAAAACAAATTAACCAAACTGAGATAATCAAATTGTTTTGGTAGAAAATTGAATCGTACCGAAGAAAAACAATTTAGATATTGAATTATATACTTTTAAAATCGAAAAAACCAAAATAACAAATCGAAACCCTAACGGAAGAGATTGATGAACACCCCTACTCATCTGTTCTCGTTTCAATTTCAATGTTTCAAAATTTCGTGTCAGAATGCATGGCAGGAGTCCCAATGCACTCTTTGTTTTGTTACAATATTTGAAGAAAAAAATTGGGAAAGACTGATTTTTTCTACAATAATGTCCAACCAAAAGTTAAGAATTAAAATTAAAATTTATTTGGTTTTGTTTGATGTATAAATGTGATAAATTATTCTTCGATGATTTGCAAGATTTTATAAATATACTCTGCCAATTTTCAGCAATCCAAGCTGAAGTGTCATTTACTTGGCTCAAAAATTTTGTTTGGGAACAAGTTTTACTGGTTGTCCCAGGAAGAGTCTGTCGAAACTATTGTTGGGAAGAAAGGAGCAGAGAAAGACGATAAAATAGAATTTTTTCGTAAGCAGCTCAACCCAAAGAAAAAGGAGGATTGGTGTATTGAAGCTGAATTCTACAAAGCACAATCTGATATATTTGATCATTTAAGGATCATTCATGTGCGTTAGAATTTATTATAATTTTTTTGTAATTGTGAGAATGAGTCCATCACAAATTGATTGTAATTATTCGGTTGACGAAAAAGTGAAAATATTTCTCGAAACTGGAGAAGGAAAGTTACATTCGATCTTCCATAAACAATTTGTTATGTGAACTTCTTACTGCTTATCATACTCTGCTGATTCTTGTATTAGTATCTATTTGGTTCAACTTTGATCACACGTTCATTTCCGCATATATATTTCACTTTGCTGACTTGTATCTTTATCGAGTTGTGATAAATCAATCGTGTTTTGTTAACCCAAGCCAATCAATCCGGAAATTTGATAATGTGTTTATTTATTCCCTCTAAGCAGTCGGTCGATCCTGACATGTTGTAATCTCCCGTGTAAAATACTTCGCTTACATGTCTTCATCAACATGCATGGTTTTTCCATTGAAAGACCAAGAACTTTCTCCACTAATTATTTTTTATATCAGATTTTAAATAATTATAATTCAAAATTGTAATTATTATAAGTTGATCTTTACTATAAAATTCCATTTATTAATAAACTTAACTTGAATATTATTATAGAGGTAATGAATATTTGTATGTCTGGCTGAATGAATATATATAGTCCAAGTCTCCAAGTCCCAGTCAAGAAAATGAACTAGGAATACATCCACAGACGACAATGACAGGCAAGAAAAACAACGTAAGTATTTCCTAGATGTGAATAAATTTTTTTACCCATTTCTGACAATGTTGGTTCTCAATATCGGAAATTAAAATATAAATTTATTCTAATTTATATTTAAACATAGTAAACATTATTAATCTATACTTGAAATTTTTAAAACACTTTTTTCGTTTGAATATATTTATTAGAAAAATTAGTGAAAAATTTATGTGCTATTGCATGCTCACACATATAATAATTAAAAATGAGAATTATCGGTCTATCTATTTTGGACTGGAATGATCATTCTCACTCCTCATTTATTATATTTATAAGATGTTTTTCTTATTTAGCTTAACCAGTATAAATCTATATCTATATCATTTTAATAATTATATATTTTATAAAAATTATAATACAAAAATAATAACAATGAAAATGATAATATTTTCAAGAAAATCACTATCATTTATATATATAAAATAATTACAATAATATTAATAATTAAAAAATAACTTAAATATAATGTGATAATAATAAAAAATATATAATAAAATAAAATAATTATTAAATAATAGTTATTATAATATTTTATTGAAAGATAATTATATAATTACTAAAATATTACTTATAAAAATAAAATTATGATCCATAGTTACTATTTTATGGAAAGATAATTACATAATTAATAAAATATTACTAATAAAAAAAATTAAGATCTATATTTATAACGATAATTTTATATTAATTAATAGAGAATAAATATGTATAATTTTATTATTTTTAATAATAATAATAATATACATTTTTTAGTAGTTATTATTTTGAAACTAATTGATAATTAAAAATGATTTCCTTTTTTTTTTCATTTTTTTTCTATTAATCACATGAATATAATAAATTTATCATTTTATTCTTGTTCCTATATCATTTCAAAATTTCTTTCTTTCCTATTTTATTCTATCTCGGTAAATCAATCATGGTCTAAGAAAATCAAAGATATTAAATGTACGAAACCTTAGAACAAATGACTTAAAGAAGGGAAATAATGAAAACAAAAATATTTTCTATAATCTATCAAGGAACGACAAAGTTTCTTTTCAAAATTTGACGATTCAATTACGGAAAAATGATATGCTGCTATTAATGTAGTGAAAGCTTTAGAAAATCGACCGACTCTTCAAAAAAAGAAAAAAAAAACCTGAAGTGTGAAGAACTTACATAAACAAAATAAGAAGACCACAATCCAAAAACAAACTCAAGTGACAAATAGAAGAATTAACATCAAATCTGATTTTGATAACAAAAAAAAACAGTAGAAATCAAAGATGATGAAAGCATTGTGAATTTATCAAAATAATAAGCAAAACAAAAAAAAAAAATTGAAAAGAAACTAAATGAAGTGAAAATCAAGCCATTAAATTAAATGATTGAACAAATTATAGTTATTTGAAATGATAGACAAATTATTTTTTGGAAGGAACTGATACATTTGCTATTGAATATAAGTGAAATAAATTATTTGTTTATATTCATTTGCAAAATTACTATCATGCATAGCACATCTACGTTCTATATTTATTTGCCATTGAATATGAAGTGAAATAAATTGTATTCATTTGCAAAATTACGATCATACATAGTACACCCACGTTCGTTATTCATAGTTTATTATTCACGTCTACACACGTACATTATGCTAGTAATAATAAACGACTCACAAATTAACCTGTCCCTGTTTGGATCAAATTCGTTCATCATGTTTAGATTAAAATGCTTCTGACTTAACACAAACCCAAATTGCACGAGTAGGAGTCAAATGTCATAGAAGATTCTAAGCAACACCCAAACTTTTTATTACAAACCAAACATTTCCATCAAATGTTGTATCAAAACATAACATCAAACCCATAACCTAACAGAACAAAAATTATAACGAGTACCGAATCAACTTTAAAGGGTACACATGGTTCCAGGTCAGAAACACGGGATAGCATCAACACAAATGGGCAATCAGCGCGATAGCATCACAGTTTTATTCAACCTGCCATTTTCCTATTGTAAGGTCGTCTTGGAAGCTCCTGAGTTGGTCCAAGCAATAATTCTGATGGCCCATGCCAACCTCCAGCCTTCATAGGTGGAGGTACATATGGCTTCACAAGTGATCTACCAGAGCCCACGCCCATGTTTGCCAACTTCTCAGTAGTATCAGAAATTGCACGAGTCTTTCCCCTGTTACCAGCTGCATTTACACAAATAGAAAGAATCCCAGCCGAAGTTAAATGGATATTCTTGTGCAAGATTTTTTTTTTCCATTAGCAAAGACAAGCATCTCAATAAAAAATTCCAGCTTCAATTAGCACAGTATCTATATCGTCCAAATATATGATATGATTATTAACCAGACTAGGCGGTTCCTATGTGGAAAATATTGATTTAATCGACCCTGATGGAACATTCCATAACAAAGAAAAGCTGCTATGTGGAGGCCAAAAATATCAATATAAAATATTGTCAAGAAGAAATCGAGCACAGCTCAAAATGTTCACCTCAAACTGAAGAAAATGATGTTACTACTTACATGGGCCATTCATGCCAGGGGGTTGATACCTTGGCTGTTGCTTCACATAGTTCTTCAGAATCTTGTCATTTTTAACCATATCCTGTATCACAGATAGGACAAACATCAGAACATTTATTAACCAAAAATTATCTAAAAACTCGTACAAATTATACAACACAATGTACCACTCATACAATTAGCTCAAACAAAAAATCACATTCCCACTTACCCGAGTGTTCATATCCAACTTCCTTTGCACATCTGATGTAAAGAAATAAAAGAAGTTACAAACGCATTCTTACAGATCATGCCACCCAAAAAACACGAGCATACATACAATAAATAATTATTTTAATCAATGTAAAACCCAGTACTAAGAAAGATGTAGGCAAAAGGAAACACAAAGGATACTCCCCCACCCTGCCTCAATAGTATCATATCTACCTTCCACAAAACAGTAATTATTATCCAACACAGTTACAGATATATTAATCATCTTTAAAAGAACTCAAAACCCATTAACTGATACTTCCCACAACGGAAAATTTGGAGATTGACTCCCTTAAAAT
Source organism: Primulina eburnea (assembly GCF_022965805.1). Lineage (NCBI taxonomy): Eukaryota > Viridiplantae > Streptophyta > Magnoliopsida > Lamiales > Gesneriaceae > Primulina > Primulina eburnea. The sequence goes on along the minus strand of NC_133106.1, from coordinate 33,703,952 downwards.
ATATCTTAAAAAATATGACCTGATGCATATGTTATGGCTTGGGCAAGGTCGTGAATTTAAAAAATTGTTGTTTAGGGCTTAGATTTTAAACCATCCCTCACACAACTCAATGAACAGCAATTTAGGCCTGCCCTTCCCAGCCATCTCTCTTTTTATTTAATTTATTTTTCAATCTCAATATAATATATTGTTTACAATTTATCTTGATCATATGATGCTAATCATCTGTCTTTCTCATTTACGTTCTACATAAAAGCACAACCTGCACGACTCTTGATTCAAATCAACAATAATTACAATTTTATTAAAAACATAATACCTGCACCCAATGCCTGGGATTTGGCACAGTAAAAACTGTTGCTGGGCTTTGGGCTTGATAAAGTAGCTGCATGTATCCTTCCACATTTTTGCTCCAAAACTCCTCTTGTTCCCACTGCAACAACTCAAATCTTAACACCAATTCCCCTAATATTTATCAAAGATAGAAGAGAGTATGGCAACCAAAGACTAACCAGAAGGAGGTGTTCTTGCAATGGTAGCTTTAGCACGCAATGATGGTGGAACATAAAAGCAACTCTGAACATTGTAAAAACAATTATTATCATTTGAGAACACTTAACCATGTCGTGTGTGCAACCAATCATATCAGACAGCCAAATTAAAAAAAATTAAAATTATTAGAGTTTGATACCTGGAAGAAGGGGTGTTGAAGAGCCTCCAAGGCGGTTGGCCTCTTGCAAGGATCCCATGAACAAAGTGACTACAGTTGGCAAAAACACGAGACATAATTCAAAAGTTCAGCGGCAAAAAAAAAATTGATTCCAAGAAAAAACAGGTTTCACAAATAAACGTTCATCGTTTCATCATTTAGAACAATTCGGGTATGTGAAGTTTACGAAAATATCAGGGAGGGAGGGATGGAGGAAATGAAGATGACATAATTTCTTACTGTGATAAGATTGATACCATCCTCGCCAACACCTCGTATCAACGCAGCGAGATGGACCCCAGCAACCTGCCACGTAACTATATTAGTGTACAGAAGTAGTCTTCGGGACTAATCACAAACTATTGTCCCATCAAATAAAATAGCAAAACATGAAATGAAAAATGTTTGAACATAAATATTCTGGTAGAGAAGTGTCAAAAATCATAGGATAATAAACCAAATATACACATATATCAATCTAAGATACATAGTATTAATTACAAATTTACAAGATATTATTTATACAATCTTCCAACACAGTCACAATATCTTCAGTTTTTAACAAAAGGTTGCTAAAATAGTAAAGCACGCAAATCAAATGTTCACAAGCGCAATTTCTCTAGAAGCAGTTTGTTTAATTTTGCCATATAAATGAAGTGTTATGAGGTAAGGCTTTACTTATTTTCTCGCTATTTTTAATTTTATCCTTATGGTAGAAAATTAGATTTAAAAATAAAAAATATTGTCTGAGATATCTTAAACCAATGTAAACAGAAAATAATGTCCTTGATGAGAACAAATTAATGCTTCTGACACTGCATTTATCTGCATCAGGTGAAAAGTGTGACACTCACTGGTGGGAACTGGTAACTTATGGCATTAGCAAGTTCAATCCCCTCAGGCCATTCATTAATGGTTGGGCTGCCTATCACAGAGCATATTTTGTAAATTTCATCTGCCTCACTGCACCAAAAAATAAGAGAACGTTAAAGCAGGTCAGACTTGTCATATGAGAAACAGGTAACATGCTTGAAAGAGATGAGACATCTAGAAAATTATACAAGTCCATGGCGATGGAAAGTACTCGGAAGCTGTGAAAAGAAAGGAACAAATAAATCTTTAAAGGGAGTAAGGAAAGCTATAAAACATTCTCAACAGTAAGAGAGCACCAAATGCTAGTTTAAACTAAAAATCATTCAGTCCACTATTAATTGAGGGTACAACCTATTTCAGCTAAAGTAATTGATTATGTTTATTAAATCGCGGCAAGACTCATTATAATCTCAAAATATTGATAGAAGGATATCTCGTTCTCCATTTGTGGTTTTATTTTTATGTATGGGCTATAAACAAATTTCACAATACGTGTGCTTTTCCCTTTCAAAAATAGGTAGAAGTATGAAAGTACTTGGCAAGACAAGCTGACAAGGTTATGAAAAAGCTAGTAACACAAGCAATTTGTACCTAGACTACAAAACTTGTTAAGATTGGGGTTTGAACCTAACTCATCCTTAAAAAATTAGCTCAAGGAGGGAGAATTTTCTAAGTCTATATATACACAACTCCCAAGAATTCTAACCGATGTGGGACATGTAACAAGACTCAATAAAAGTGACATATAAGAGGCAGACATCACTTGCGACAATCCACACATCTAATCATATCAAACTCTAGAAAAGAATAAACAAGAAGGCCGCTAAAGAAGTAAAACCTTGAGCCTGGAAATAGAGGACGGAGTGTGCATAATTCAGCCATAATAGCACCCATTGCCCACATGTCTAGAACAAAGAAGAGAAAATTTTAATATCTCATGGGAAAACTTTAAGGAATTTTTTTTATCACATATACTTACCAACCGGAGGTCCATAAGTTGGTGACTGAAGCAGAACTTCAGGAGCTCGGTACCTGCATATTACAAGTTACAGATACCTACAGTCCTACACGAATACTAGAATAGAAATAAACAGGAAGGAAGAGAAATAACTACCCACCAGCGTGTCGAGACATATTCAGTGAACGGAGGTTGAGAATTGATCTCACGAGCAAGACCAAAATCGGCAATTTTTATGACATCCTTTGATACTAGCAAGTTCTCTGATATGAGCATTAACCAATAACATCAAATAAAAATAATAGGAAAACCACATCTAAAAAATACACAGCACGTCGATCAAGCAAATTCAGGATTGGGTATGCAAAAGTGAGCTGGTTCACAAGCTTTTTAATCTAACTAAAAATATTATTCAATTGGCATTCCAAATTATTGCACTCTACACGAACTCGAATATTTCGACTGTGTGTTCAAACTGAATCTGAGGCTGAACTATTTGTTTGACATTCTCATGAGTCACAATATTTTATAAACACCCTCCAAATGCATGGGCTCAAACCTGAATTCGAGTCTTTAATCAAAAATTAAAGCTCGATAATTAAGTTCAACCAAATGAGTCAAGCTCAAATTCAAACTTCAAGCAAGTATAAAATATAAAAATAATCCAATTTCTAACTATGGGCAGGTTAAAGAATTTTGAGCTCAGCCTCAACATGAAAAATTAGTAATATTTGACTCCTTTTAATTCATTTGGATTTCATTCTAGATGATAACAAATAGACTTTTTCCAACACACACATTCCAGTTTGTAAATGGCTTGAGGATCCAACAAACAAGTATACCAATTCTGCATAAATCATAATGCATAAAAAGAAATATTTATCGCACAACTAACCAAGTAGAATTGAACCAAATTTTATACTTGATGAGTTATCGTAAATAAATTCATTAAAGAATTCATAATCAAACTGGAAAAATGTAACCAAGTGAACGAGAATCAAAACGGTAGGCATGGACCAAGCCCACAAGGTTGAAACACAGGTATTATCACGATAAGCTCCAATCTCCAAACTATCCAAATAAAACTGCTGGATATCACAGGCAAGTAGGTTTCATGTTGCAAGCAATAGGTGAGTCCTAACCTGGCTTGAGGTCTCGATGAAAGTATCCTCGTTGGTGCATATACGCGAGACCATGAAATACTTGGAAGCACCAGTTTTTCACCTCGGTTTCTGAAAACAGCTTTCCTCTGTCTTTCATAAGCTGGTATAAATTGCATTCCTGAAAAGGTAACACATTATGAGCATCTATATGTAGTACGAGACTGGTAAGACAGACAGGAAAACCAACGAGAATGCATACCATGTACTCAAAAACAAAGTACAAGATATCATTTTCCCTAATTACTTCCTTGAGCTTTACAATGTTTGAGTGGCTCATTTTCCTCAGTGACTGACAAAAAAGAAACTTGTCATTTATCTCATACATAAAAGGTGAGCTTAAGAAAACCAACCAAAAATGCAAAACTCTTGTCACCTTGACTTCTCTCAGGCTTATACATTCTTCCCATGAGTAATATTTCTTCTTCATTTTTTTAATTGCGACCTATGCATGAATTAGTTGGAAAAATTTTATTTTAAAAAATCTCATACATTCAACTTTGAGTGCAGGAATAGATTCAAATCAGAATGCGCCCAACATCAAAAGTCAAAACTAACATAAACCTACCACTTCACCAGACTGCTTGCTTAAAGCTCGCCATACAGTTCCAAATGTACCACTACCAACTTCCCTAATGATCTTGTATCTGCATGGGAAAATTTTCACAGCTGAGAACAATAATAAACAAAGTGATAATGCGTGGAAATAAAAGATTCAGGATTACAGCACGCAGCACCTTTCCATTTTTGTAGTCCGGCTTCTTGTGCCACTGTTACTTGTAGAACAATGAGTAGACAACAAAAATTATTAAATCTTATAGATTCACTAGATTACTTAACACAACAACTAGAAAGGCCTGGCTGAGTCAGCAATCTCCATCATCAACTTTTTAGCTGCACTCCACTGTGAGGACCAAAAGGAGTCCGATGGACAGGCTTCATAGCCTTATTCAGGAAATGTACCATATCAAAGAAATGAATGAGTAGATGAGGCCTGAAAGGCAGTGAATATAAGGAACTGCATAACATCTTGATACTAGTTAAAACTAAATGATTGCATCAGGTCCTACCCAATAAATGTAGTCATTATCTCGAGACACAAAGGTCTACCACGGTAGCCAGTGTAAAAATACTGAACTTGGTGCAAACATTTGGCCAACAAAACCTTGCCTCATTTAACAGGTCATCTTTGAGAGAGAGAAAATCAGAGTTCTGATAGAATAATACTTGGCACAATTACAGAACGACGAGCTAGCTAATGCTTAATCACAAAAAAATCTGCCTTTCCAAACCCTTGCAGAATTCGACCCTGGTATAAACAAAGAAAAAAATGAACCTCGAGTACATGATCATCATCCTATATGCTAAAATGACTAGAAAATACCTCAGAAACTGGTGATTAAAGGATCTCAGATGCATGTTGCTCTAACAACTATAGGATTGGTCAAGAAGAATAACAAAAGAATGGGAATCAACAGTATAAATAGTGTCCAGAACACATACAGTGCGAGCAACCCCTCGTAGAACTGCTCTGAAGTTCCGACATCTATTTTATTTTAGAAGAAATGCACGTTTGGTTTCCCGTGCTGCTCATTTAAGAGAAGCTGTCCACTAAGTGCAATTAAAGAACAAAATGAGAAGCAATGCTCTGAGGACAAAAACCCGCCATTCAAGAATTTCCTGGAATGATAAAACTCGGTGCTGGTAGCAATTTGACCAGAGGTTAACGTGCTCCATGTCCTAGTTAATTTTAATTGGTTCAAATTAAAATCTAGCACAACCTGAACGCATAAAGAAACAAACTAAGTTAGCTACTTGGAAACTTATATGCAGTTAAAATAGCTTCAGGCATACAGTGTACATGGGAATAAAGTACACATACAACAACATGGTATTTTCAAATAAAAGATTGACAAATTATTTATCTACTGCTCATTTCCAGATAATAATAAGATCACCACCTGGAACTAGAACATAAAGATCCTGATTCTAGAAGCAAACTTAAAAGAAATCAGAAGATAATTATTTACATTGAATGTAAATGAAAAAAAGAGGTAATCTTTGGTGTGGAGTCCAAATAATTCTTAAGCAAAAATAAGCATTAAAGAAAAATATAATTCAGTTGCAAGCATCACAATAGGTATATTAATATGTAAGACTGAAAACATTTAGAAAGAATAGAATAGCATACAACAAATAAATGTAGCCCAAGTTCAGAGTCCTCAACTTAGCAAATTTTAACCAGTTCCCATGTATAACTTCATATAACATATACAGAAATCAATAGGCAGTCTCGATTTGAAAAGCCAATCATATTCAACTAGAGCGTATACTAAAACATCGCAAAACCTACTAGACTCACGCATAATCCAAACTTCGATGAGATAAATATGAGTCACAACACGGAACGACACAAACACATGAAGATTCAAAACTAACCAATGACAGAACATACAGAGATCAACATCAACCCAGAAACAGCAACAACTGAAATCATAAATAATTACATCATACCATACGAACAAACATCAGCAGATACATTCATACATACATATGCAGAGAATGATGAGAAACAAAAAATATCCGCATCCAAACAATGTCAAAATTGAAAATATACTAGATGGAAATAATTGCAATGAAAAAGCAAAGAGCATACCCTATAAAAATAAAATTCAAACCCACGCCCAAAAACTACCGCAAATATCCTACTCTTAAATTTAAAACGAAAACCCACACCAGATCCCAGTATATTCGATATAAAAAACTTGATAACAAAAACCAGATCTAACCAATCACACCATAATTAAAAGCACACATAGTGCATGCATACACGCATACAAAGAGACCAACAAGAGGAAGAACTCCTGCGAGAAACGTATAATCCAAGAAGAAGACAACCAAACATCCAACTTCAAACAATATATCACACCAAATTCTAAAAGGGTCCCGCCAATTGCAATCAAACACCAATAGCTCACACTTATACATCAAACAGAAACTACGCCAGATCTTCTAACATCGACAAAGAACCCGCGATGATAAAAATCAGATCACAGCCCCAGTAACGGAAATACACACATATAACGACAGAAAATCAGAGGAATAGATACCTGCAAGGATGGTATAACCTAAGGTGAGAGAGAGAAGAATTTATGACAAAATAGCCTACAACATTGACCCACTCTTAAAATTTCGAAAAAGTATCAAAACTTATTTGTAATATATATTTATTTATTTGATATAAAAAAATTATAAATATTAATTATTATTTTGTAATATTTATTTATTTGAGATAAAAATATTATTTTAGGTCAAAAGTATGAGTTAGTCTCACATGAGACCGTCTCACGGGTCATAATCCGTGACACGGGTCGACCCTACCCATATTCACAATAAAAAGTAATACTTTTAGCATAAAAAGTAATACTTTTTAATGGTGATCCAAATAAGAGATCCGTCTCATATATACGACTCGTGAGACCGTCTCGCACAAAGTTTTTCCCCAAAAGTATTAGATTTTTTGTCAAAAACATCAACATCAATGTCTAGGCTCAATGTGACTGAGAATCGTGTTGTCAACGAGTTTGAGTCTTCTACAAGCAGTTTAGTATTCAAAACTTGTAATATGACATGGTTCATCCCACATCTTTGTGTCTTGCGAGTTTATAACCTCTTGGACTCCCTCCTTTCAAGTTCTGTGGTTGGAAGGTGCAATCGAAAAGATTGATTCTTGGCTTAGAATGATATCCACATCATCGTCTTATATTCATTTTTACGATTAATTTAAGAATTTTACTTAGAGAAATGTACATTGTTTATGACTAGGGATAGATAAAAAATGTATCTCTGAAGTTCTTAAAACTGAAATATTTAAACACTAAAACAATCATTTCATTTGTTTTGCGACCTGGATGGCTATGTTGAACAAATGTGAGACTCAACAATACCCAATAGAAACCATAGTTACAAATCAACATTATGGATCTATGTGGTTTACACATAACGATGAAACTAACAATACATGAAAAAAAAATGACAAATGTCTGCTCTGAATTTTGTATTTTTTTTTTGGTATATTTTGAAATTGATATCATATTCTGATTTGGATTAAATTTAGTGATTTGGAAATTTTGGACAAACTCTGTGTTTAGCAAAATAATATTCATTGATTTCATTTTTATTTACCCGATGATCATTTTAATTTAAACAGTCGTTGAAAATACTGGATTTCTTTTTCATTAATGTCTAGTCCAGTTCCAATTTTGCTCCTCCCATTAACTTTATTAATATTATGTTTAAATTAACTGAGTCGAAACCCAAGATTATGAACAAATAGAATCCCTTGTACCAAAAGAATTGAAAGAAAAGATATATAAAATGCAACCAAAGTCCCACATAAAAAAAAACAGATAGACTTGAGAGGATGCCAACGACAGAACTTTGTTTGAGGGGATGATAGATGAAAATGTCACCAATGTCTCACATTGGAAGATTAAGATAAAGTAGGAATATTTCTCGTATGAAGTATTTTGAGTAAAGTCAAAACAAATCATTGAGGTTCTATGTCCAAAGTGGATGATATCATATCATTATAGAGATATGTATGTTTCATGACACAATAAATGTTATTGAAGTCATGGTCGAGATAGAGCCATGTGAGTTGAATCATCGAAGGAGGTGAGAGATCCTAGTAAATCCGTGATGAGCTCTCGAGGTAGGTGATGTTCTTAGTATTTCATGCAAGGCGTGTGCCCTAACGCAGTAAAGAGGAGTGACCTCGATTGGAGGATGAATAGATTTGAGGGGAGACTCTGTCCATGAGAATAACAATAGAACTTCGTTCAAGGTGATAATTGTTGAGAATTCGACCAAAGTCCCACATTAGAAGATTAATTAAAAGATCATGAGTTAATATAAATTGAAACATATCTCCGTTGACATTATTTTTTGGGTAAAACCCAAAAATAAACGCATGAAAGTTTACGATCAAAGTTGACAATATCATACTATCACATAAATATGTGAATACGTGACTTTCATGGCCCAACAAAATATTTATCTACCAGACGTTGGTTGGATGACAACATGTGAATTCCTCTTCCTTACATTTCTCCTCCTTTTTTCTTTCGAGTATTCTACGATTGCCGACTGTATAATGCAATGACTTTAATGGGGATAGTTTGGATGGATACAAATACAATTATAAATTTTGCGACCGCCCGCTATTCGTGTGTGTTCCTTCATCTTGACATATAGGAGAACATATTCATGGCCAAATTTTAAGACATTATTTGGCCAAATTGGTAATGATTCCTTCCCTACTCCCATTCATTTCTAAATTCTCCATCTCCTGGATTCTCCAGCTGATTTATCCCAAGAAGATGAGATAAATCCAAAAAAAACTTGGATTTTAGCTCTTCCAGAATTGTTGGGTCAATATAGAATTTATGTTCATCTTGAAGGTGACAGCTATAACGGTCACCCGTTATATTATTACTCTTTTTTAACTAGAGAAGATATTTATTACAATTGAATCTCGAACTCTCGCCCTCGTTACAAATTTTGGGACCTATCAAATTTCTTACTGGTGAATAATGCGGGATGATTGCAGCGATCTCTGGACAAGGAACAACCATGTCCTTGTCCGTTGGCTGAACCATCCATGATCCAATCTCAGTATACACATATAATGATTTCTAATGAAACTAAAACAAAAACCATTCTTCAATAACACCTGCATATACAGGGGCGGATTTAGTGTAGGGCGAACGGGGGCCACGGCCCCCCCAAAAAATTAAAAAAAAAAGTTTAGTATATATTAAATTTTTTTAAACTAAATATATAAATAGATATATATATATATATGGCCCCCCAAAATAAATGATACGTCCATGTATCTCAGTGGCTAAAGCCACTTATAATGTTTCATCCGCCCGATTTCGAAACCTGGGAGCGCTTATTTTTTCTGGCTTAGCGACGGTTGTGACGAAAACCGTCGCAAAATTTGCGACGGTTTCTTAAAACCGTGGCCATATAGCGACGGGTTTTGAGAAAACCGTCGCAAAATAAACTTAGCGGCCCCCCTGTCCCTAAATCCTAGATCCGCTCCTGTGCATATACACACTGGCAAGCCATTCTGTATCATTTATAAATATCACACACAGTTCTCCCCTTCGTCTAATGAGATACAAGTATTTAATATGCATGCAAGCTTGAGACTGTGTCGAGCAGTTGCAGCATGATACAACGTTAAAAGAGGAGATTGGACTAGAAAATTGGAACAATATGATCACAACCATGTATCAATAGCTTAAAACTAACAGATTAAACAGGGGACTTGAAGTGAACTCTCGACTGTTGGATCAACGAGTCGTCCCAGAGTGCGGCCACGGAAGCTTCCATAGTTCATCCATGGCTGCCTTTGTCATCTCCATTTATCATCTTTCCCATGTTCGGTACAAGGGATCTTGGCCGCCATGGAGGAGCCGAAAACGACTAGCAAAAGCAAGAGGAAAGCTTTGAAATGGAACATTGTGGGTGGTTTCTTTTGCCAAGGATAATGGATGATGAGAAGATTATTCTTTACATTTATATATAGAAATTGTAGTAATTTTGTAACATCAGGCTTAGGTCATAAGTTAAAATCAATAAACAGTGAGTGGTACATAAGATGAAGATTTACCCAACTTTTTAACATTGGATTGATTTCTTGTTTGGCCACATACATTTACATTTCAAATATGGATATCCACCCAATGAATTTATGCTAAATTTTCTTTTAAACAAAATTTGTTTACACAAGTAAAATATTTGTTTTTAGGCTAAGTAAGAAGCTTTCCCAACTGCCAAATACAAAAAAGATCAACTCGAATTTGGTTATAAAAAAATTAATGATCTGATTTGATTAGTAGAGAATTAGCTCACTGTGAGTCCAAACTTATGGGGTCGGGTTGAAGTTCCAATGATGAGGTAACTTGTGACTATCCTAGTAACATTGTTTTTTAATCTTAATAATGAATATTACAATTAGAAAATTGAATTTTTTATTCTGGATATTTATCTATGCGATTGCGATGCTTAATTTTGTCAAATTTCTTATTTTTGTTTTTTTTAATTACTTGATTTCTAAAACAATTTTAATTACTTTTTAAATCATCATCCGCTACGCACCGAATAAACTTCGATATAACTTAGTAGCATGCAAACTACGCTAGTTAGATAAATCGTATTGAACAAGCATATGTGACATGTTCATCCAAAAAAGATGTCGGTAAGACGAATCAAATTTTTGACAATTGACCAAACATTCGCATGTTTAACTGATACGAACGTCTCTTTAAAAGCGTTTTAATTATCTTTTTAAAACGACATTAATGTGGTGTTTTTTTAGTTTGGAGGAAAAAATTGATAAAATTGAATTTTAAACTCGAGCTATCATCTTAAATTTGAAATATTGTATATTAAGTCTTTACGTCATTGCTAATGTGGTGTTGATTGAAATAAAAATAAATAAAAATAAATAAATGCAATACTAAGATATTTAAAAAAAAAAAAAAACTGAAGACAGTGGACTGAAATATATATCATTCTCGGAAAAAAGAAAAGAAAATTCTACACGAAACACAATTTTGCGGGTGTTGATTGAAGGGCGAATAAGCGAAGACAAAGAGGCGAAGATCTATGGCGGCTTTGCAGTATTTGGAGACACAGAGAAATGAGCACCCTGAGCTGTCAGAGTGGTACAGCTCGCTTTCAGATCTGTACCAACGCAAGCTCTGGCATGAGCTCACTCTTAAGCTCGAACAGTTCGTCGCACTCGCCGTATTTCAGGTACTAAACCCTACAATTGATTGCCAGTACTTTTCCGGTGATTTATTATTCATTTTGCTACTGTAGTTATGTAATTTGCCAGTTTTACTTTTGTTTGCAATTGTTTTGTTCGTTTCTTTTGGGTATTGGAATGGTGTTTCGGATTTTGGGGATTTTAGTGCTTTATTCGAGTGATTTTTTTAGGGGTGGGTTTTGGAGATTTGTGATAATTCATAGTGATGCAATGGAGTTTATGTTGAGTATCGACTATCGATCGTGGGAGAGTTCATTAAGTTTGTTGAGGAACTGAGAAAAACATACGCTATCAGGAGTTCCTTTATTGGGTATTGGTCACTCTGAATTTAGAGGCCTACGATTGTGTGATGCTTTGCGTATGATTAGACACTTTGGTTTTCTATTTTGTCTTTGAAAAGTGAGAGCCGAGGGCAAGAGAAACGAATATATTATTTTGAATTCATTTTCGATCAAAAGACATTCGTATGGGATGTTTAATTGTGAACTTGTAAATATGTTTGTGTAATTAGTTTTGTTTCTTTGTCATGTGGTCAATACAATTGAGACGCATCAAGTGTTTGAACTGTGAAGAGATTTCGCTAAACCCAGTTGGTTCCTTTACATAATATATCATGATGTAATTTGCTTTTTTTTTCCTCATAGCCAATTTCGCTATTTTTTTTTTGGTTGGCCTTAGTGGCATAACATTTTTTTTATGAACATCAGTAGTTTGATCCTCTGCTAGGTACATTATTGATTGTCCTTCCTATTTTATGCAATATGTTATGAGTAGTCTATCTTCCCACATCAATTATTTACCTCTTTGCATTGTCGTGCTTCTTTAGCTTATCTTAGAAGATAACATTAAATTTCTTCCATCTCTCTAATTCAGGCCGGGGATGCTCTAATTCAGCTTTACCACAATTTCATAACTGACTTTGAGACAAAGATCAATCTTCTCAAGCTTGCTCATTTTGCTGTTATAGTTTCTCGACAATACTTGGAGAAAGAGGCCGCTATAGAGTATCTTGAAGGAGTGATTGCAAAGCTACGTGATACAAAAGAAATGCGCATAGAGGAACCGATACTTTATATCAAAGTTCAAATCGGTACATTAAAGCTTGAGCAGGGAGATCAAAAAGAATGCAAGAAACTTTTAGATGAGGGGAAATGCACACTTGATAGCATGACTGACATTGATCCGTCTGTGTATGCCAGCTTCTATTGGGTTTCATCACAATACCTTAAATCTCGTCAAGAGTTTGCAGAATTTTATAAAAGTGCTCTCCTTTTTCTAGCTTACACTGCTGTCGATTCTCTATCAGAATCATTCAAGCTGGTAGGCTGTTTGTGCTCTTTTGTGTTTCATTATATAAGAGGCAGCTTTAGTGATACCAAGGTTATGCATGCTGTCATGGAATTCAGCTAATAATGGGAACCTATGATATTTTACTGAGATAATGTATAAAATAGTTGAATATGTTTTTAAAATGAGAGAAAAGTATCTACTTTCTTTCAAATAGCGTGGCAACATGAACAACAATATTAAATTAATTCCACAAAGTCAGTAATCATCTTTTTTTTCTTTTTGCCTTGTTCTTATATTTTGTGGTTCGGTTGATCAATCTGAATTGCTATACTACACAATCCACTTGACGAGGTTTTTGCCAGTTGTAATTACTGGGCTAGAAATAATATTATGAAATCTACTGATTAAAAACTCAATACTGAGTACGGGAAACCTTACGCCACATGCAATTTCGAACCATGAAGAAGTTTTGTATACCTTTGTCGTCGGGGTGAAATCTATGCTTGCTGTTATGCTTATGGACATGGTCATTTATGTTTATTTTCAAGTTTAATGTGTCTTGTTTTTTGGCTGTGATAATGCAGAATGCAGTGCAAGGTTCTTTTCATTGTTTCATGCATGAGTTGATGAAGCTACTATTGAATAAAAATGCTTCATTCCATAAACGTTTTCCTTTGTTCTTTTGTGGTATGATTTCTAAGTGAGGGAGATTTGCTAATGCTGTCTATTTAGCTAACTTTACCGTTGCTTGTTTCCAAGGATTTGGCATTTGATTTGTCTCTGTCAGCATTGTTGGGGGAAAACATCTACAATTTCGGTGAACTTCTTGCGCATCCAATTGTAAGTATTGTGTAAAAGTTCCATCTTTCGGAAATGATATTCAAGGGAAGCCTTCTAGTGGTTTCTCAACTCTCACTGATCACATACCCATACCCTACATGGTAACTTTATATGAACTTTATGGTCTACCTCTCACTTTTGTGTGTAAAAAAGACATTGTGCTTCAAATCAATTGATGGGGTTGCATAGCTCTAAAAATTTGCTTCTTATCGTGCTATCTTTTAAATGCTTTTTGGACTATTTGTTATATCTGGCATTTCTGCAGATAAAAAGTCTTTTGGGGACAAAAGTTGAGTGGTTATACTATATAATCGAAGCATTCAATTCTGGTGATTTAATTCGTTATCAAGAACTATGCAATGTTCATGGAGCTGCTCTGCGTACCCAACCTGCTTTGGTCCAGAATGAGAAAAAGCTTCTGGAAAAGATTAACATTCTCTGCTTGATGGAGATTATTTTCAGGTGATTTAGGAGAATTACATAATTGCTGATGTTAATGAGTTACGTGCTATTCTATTTTTGTTGAGCTCATGAAACATCTGTTACCTGCAGCCGTTCATCAGATGATAGAACTATCCCATTAAGTGTCGTTGCTGACCGGACAAGGCTTACAGTAGAAGATGTTGAGTATCTTCTCATGAAAAGCCTTTCAGTAAGCACGCTAAAATCTGATATCTTCTTCATCCAATTTTTTCTCAAGTGGGATTTTGAATTCAGTATTACAACTTTCTGGGTTTATGGCATCATCTTAAACATGTCATACTTGGTTTAAACTGAAAAGGAGCATTAGCTGTTCCAGACACGTTTTAGACTTCAAATTATGTATTTGGCCTGGTTAGATGGTGACTGCTGCCTAATTGTTGCTGCAGGTGCATCTGATAGAGGGGATAATTGACCAAGTTGAGGGAACTGTTTATGTATCATGGGTGCAACCTAGAGTTCTTGGAATTCCTCAGATCAAGTCCTTGCGCAATAGGCTCGATAACTGGGTAGATAAAGTACACACTGCTTTGTTATCTGTGGAGGCAGAAATACCAGATCTTGTTGCAGCGTAACATTCTTGGCTTATCCTTGTCATTTCTGCAGATTACCTTTAGAGGAGATACTACTACTGATTTCACTAAAAAGAGCTAAAATCGGACTTTTCACGGGCTGCATGCTTGTATTTTTTAAAAAAATTATTCGGACAACTAGCAACATATTTCTGACTTGATATGTTCGATGCAGCACCATGTTTTTCGATGATATTCTACTTTCATAAATAATTTCGTTCAACAGAAAGTTATGGGAAATTTCTGTACGAACTGTGGCCTAGTTTTTTAAAGACGCAGCGAAATCATAAAATTCATAATTGGGGTATGAATCTACCATTCGATTTGAATTAGAAAGGGGGAGGTAATGAATGAACTTTTCCCCCTTTTATATAAACAAACTGCCTGCTGCCAAGGTCGCTATCAACACGGGCTTTGGTAAAACGAGGCTCTTTGCACGTCAAAAGGGTTTTATCTGGTAAACACTACGAATAAAAATTATGAGCTTCGAGTTTCAGTTTTACCTTATGCAAATAAATTCTATATTAAATACAAACATTATATTTGAATCAAGTATAAATGTAAAAAAAATAACGATGCTCTGTGTTATACTCGCTAAAACTTACCAATACTAATTGTATTTGGTTACTATTTTGTGATATTCAAATTTGATCATGTACTTGCCCATCGAAGGACTGACTCTACAGTGAAAAATCCGGAAGAATTCACGTGTACATTTAAATAACTTTTCTGAACATGATAATATCTAAAGCTCGTAGGTAAATGGTGATAGCGCTATAGCAGCCCGCAGGGCGGCTTTTGTCCCGTTTATGCTGGTAGTGTTCCTAGAATGTGAATGTAATCCATGAATTTCCGAGAATGGAAAGTGGCTCGATGAAATTTCAACGAGGGAACTACAATTTTTGAACAAACGCTACACATTTTCTCAAGTTTTGCTTGCCCCCCTCACTAGTCTGCTCCGGAGATTACCTTATCGCTGTCAATGTTTGCAGGATCACATAAATTCTTAGGAAAATTTTTCTTTATGCTATATACTTCAACAGTGATTTAAGGTTCATCATTTACTCAATGTCATGATCGGTGCGAGTTAGTGAAGGAGTGGATATTTCTTCGATTATCGATCTTGTTTCATCCAATCACACAAAACCCAAACCAGTAGATTTCCAATGTTCTTCAGTTTCTAGTGATTGGCAAAGCTGTTGAGATGAACAGAACAAAAAGGGCAAGAGGGTAACAGCCAGCCAAGAAAAAGGGAAATCTTGTTTTGATCTATAATGCAAGTTTTGCACCTTACTTGTTATAATCATTTGGATATTGCAAGGAATCGACAGGGGTATTTTACTAATTCCTAGGCACTTCAAATATTTAAATATGAAGTCCAAATATTAAGCTTTGTTAAAGGTGCTCGAGAATATGACGCTAAGAACTTTTTGAACGATTAAAAAAATGCATAAATTCAAAAACATCAATTATCAATAACGCAAAAAGTACATGTGAAAGACTTCCAGACAAGAAACACAAAACTGCGTGCCCAGAGAAATATATATATAATGCTAAATTACCCAATCCAAGTGCCAATAATCTACCATATAAACGATAACCATAATACCATGAAATTAACGCACATATTTCATCCAAAAACAGTGTACTTGATATTTGCAATTTCCATATTCATCACCTCAGTTGTTTCAAAAGCTTCATATCCTCCACCCTTAGTTTTGATCTTTTCATTTACAACGCGAGGCTGGGTCGCATGAAACATTAGCCTTGAAAGTAAATTTGACCATGCCTATTGATACCCTCCCGGGAAAGCCGGGATCTTGGGTACTGGATGATCCCGGGTCATGAGCTAGGTCCTGATAAGCTTTGGGCTGGTTTGATAATAGCCGGGCAAATGACTGTCCGAGACATCAGCCCCAGGCTACTAGAAGCTGGGCTTCCAAACGAGTCACCGAGTGATGGTTTTCTATCCGGGTTACCTTCGATAGTACCTCACTCGAATGCACAAGTATCTGATACCTTATCTTGGTAATCATCGATCAGTGTCAGAATCGCATGGATTTGACAAGGTGAAAAGGACGGTTTGGCATGTCAGAGAAGTTGGTGTCAGAAAGCAGGGTATGAGCAGCCATCTTACCATAATTAGTAAATGAGCACTGAAAACAAGGTCATCACTGACTTTCTTTCTATAAATACCAGGTTTGTTTAAACACTAAGTAATTATTCATTGATTCACATATATGTTGTC
Source organism: Primulina eburnea (assembly GCF_022965805.1). Lineage (NCBI taxonomy): Eukaryota > Viridiplantae > Streptophyta > Magnoliopsida > Lamiales > Gesneriaceae > Primulina > Primulina eburnea. The sequence continues at coordinate 33,686,979 of NC_133106.1, read as the reverse complement.
CCTATTATTTACTCTCTAGATTCTGATACACCATTGACACATAATTTCTCAATGCTACATTGATTTTCCTCATTCACTTGCTGACTTTAGCATCGGAGTGGCTACGCTGGACATCCCTCCGACGCTCATTAACGTGGTTACCTTCGTGGTTGCATATCAGTACTAGTTCTTCTCGGGAGAAAAACCTTCGGTTGGATTCATCTCGTTGTGCTCTCATCCCTCATCATTTTCATAACCCGACCTGATGAATTTCCCACACATCACATATATACCCACTTTTACTCGGTCACATCACCTATACATTAAAAAATCAAAAGATGAAACTAACAATAACAATAATAAATACGATAATGCAATAGGTGTAATTTGTAAAGAACACACAGCGCTCCAACTCCCACGAGTTAAAATAATAATAATAATAACAATAATGAAAAAATGTGTAAATAAACTATCAGACATTGCTGATTAACCATCAAATAAAAATCCACCTTGACAACCAACAGTCGAGTGCCAGCCCTACCGAGGCTCGTTCAACAGCTAACCTGCATGCATGCAAGGAATACTAGTTTGCAGCATTGTATGTGTTATCTTGTTCCATAGTGTCGTTTTCCTGTTGGGAAAAATTACTGTAAATTTTCTGAATAAAATAAAAAAGTTCAAATGTGAATTGGTCACTGCAGTAAGCAGGGAATCATTTGGGATATATATCCATTCTCAGAAAAGATGTCGAAGTCTTCATCTACACCTACTGGCGCGTGTGTTTCTGAGAAAACCTGGATGAAATTAGTATTGAATCTATGCATACTGAATGAGATTTATTTGTGGCATTTGGAATTGTGGCTGAAATGTGAATCTTTAATGTGTCTTGCACTTTTGATCACGAACTTAAAATTGATATCAGAAATTATATCACGTGTAAAATGGTTTTGTACTTTTTTTCCTAGTTTGTCTTGGCCAATTTATGGAATATTTCACCCTACTTCATAGGACACTGCGCCCATGAGAAAATCAAAGGTCCAGTTTTAACACACATATGCGGGGTCCACCAATTCATATGCGGGGTCCATCAAATTCTTTAAAATCAACGGTCCAGATCTTGTGGGGCACTGCCCCTACAGGTAGCATCGACAGAACCGCAATTTATGAAGAGGATTGCCAGGGCTTTACGCGAGTTCAATTTTTAATTTTTTACATATTAATTTTTGAGTAAGTGCATGTGAGACGGTTTCACGGATCTTTATCTGTGAGACGAGTCAACCTTACCTTGATATTCACAATAAAAAGTAATATTCTTAACATAAAAAATAATATTTTTTCATGGATGACCCAAATAAAATATATGTCTCACAAAATACGATGTGTGAGAGCGTCTGATCACACAAGTTTTTGCCTTATTTTTTTTATAAAAAAAAGATAATATAAATTGATATTTGGAAAAAAATATTTTTAAAATTTTTATTTCAGTTGAATCAATTTATAATGAAGGAAAAGAAAAAAAGATATGAAAAAAAAAACATTTCTATTTCATGAACCATTTTGGGCTTGGATAATCCGAGCCCAATAAATATTGGCCCATTATAAGTATTTCACTGATCACTTACCCAAATCCCCTTAATCCGAGCGCAATAAGCAGTGGCCCATTAGAAGTGTTTCACCGACTACTTCGCCATATCACCTGAAACCCCCTCGAATTCCTTAATTTTGGATGTGACTCCCTCGATCATCAAGGTCTCTCTCTCTCTCTCTCTCTCTCTCTCTCTCTCTCGATTGTACAAATTTGAATTTAGCTGATTTTTAAGTTGTCGCATTTGAGTCTTTCTTTGTTGATTTGTTCGTCAATCGCAGGATCCCTCATTTCTGGTTATAGTGCTTTTTTTAATAAAAAAGAACAATCTTTCTATGTTCCTTAGGTGCGAGAATGGAGATTATTTTATTCGGTTTCGTTTTAGTTTGATGTATGTATCTCTTAAACGTTAATTTGGCGTTTTACTTTGCTTACTGGATTGTGCCTGACAGGGAACCTTGAATAGGTTTAGGCCGAAATGGGTTGGAAAGCTGCACAAAAGCTCATTCATCACTGGAAGATTCTCAGAGGCGGACAATGTGAGGAGATTAAGACTGTTTTATTGCTTATTGTTGTTATTTCTCAAAATCTTGTTCGTTAGTGGTGGACCAGAAATTTTAGTATAGTAGGGGAACGTGTACTTCGAGTGAAGTTTATTTGACTTCACAAATATTCAGTATGAAATTTGTAGATTTTCATTTAAGGTAGTCATTGCATGCCGGTGTAAGCATATTTGTCATCGAGTGCCTTATTATTCCTTTTCAGGTTATGATAATAAGAGGTAAAGATAAAGGCGAGACAGGTCTGGTTAAGCGTGTAATTCGCTCTCAAAATCGTGTTATTGTCGAGGGCAAGAATTTGGTAAGCATTTTGGTTTAATGTGTGGAAAAATCCATGTTTGAAATTTTAATTTTTTCTTCAAACTTTTTTATGAAGAAAGCAAAGCTCGAGGAAGTTTTTTTTGTTGTTATTATTTATCTGGCTTGTTGGAGATGTGACACTGGGCGAGATAGCAATGTAAATGTGTGAATAAAACGGAACTCCTTTAGTCTTGTCATATGCAGCTCCAAATAAGTTTCAATTGATACATATGTATGTCAAAGTGTGTTTGTCATGTTTCCTTTCTATCTTTTCTTCTGGCTGGATGTGTGGTATGCGAGGTTAACCCATCATTTCTATTATCTCTGGGAGCATATTTTACCTTTTTCATGTTTTTTGTGATAGATATATGTAGCAGTTATTTTTCCATCAACTACATGAAAAAATTAAGACAAATTCCAAGGAGATGACATTATGATGTTTATTTGGTTTAATATTTTTCGACCCGTGTTGTAAGTTTCCATTTTCCAACGAGGATGCAATTATTAATGGTACCAGTTTTCCCGTTCATATTACTAGTTTCATATCTTGTTATTTCGAAATGCTTAATAGGATTAGAACTAAAAACATAATTGAGTTGAATTATTTTTAGTGTTACCTAATTGCTTTAAAACTATTTCTAGTATTTCGTAGTTGTGTTAGACTATTATATAATTTGTAGTATTATTGGTATTCCATTGTTATATTTCTAGTGCTACCTAATTGCGTGAAACTATTATTAGTATTATATTTGGGTTTGTGCATATGATTCAGAGTTTCAGACAATCATTTGTTCTAAGTAAGATTTTCATAATTATCACTATTTTTCTTTGAAATTTGATTTTTACACGACTTTTTAGAAATACCAAGCGGAATTAAACAACTAAGAACACACATTGCAAGGAAATTGGCGATGCATATAAAAATCCTTTTAAGACTGATTCATCTGAATACAAATAAGATATTTAAATAGAATAGTAAGAACAAGACTAACACAATTAAGGTTATGGTAGGAGTAGCTCCAATGCAATTAGGGAATACTAAGAATTGTTCTAATGCAATTGAGTCTCTAATGATATTAGGTAATTTACAAAATAGTTCTAGAAAATGAAAAAGTAGTTTTGCTGGCTCTTGTCTTCATCGATGCCGGCTAACTGTTACCTTTTATAATTTTGTTTACCTATCTTGTTTCTACTTATTGTCTCACTGCAGGTAAAGAAGCACATTAAGCAAGGGCAAGGTCACGAAGGTGGGATTTTCTCAGTAGAAGCCCCTCTTCATGTCTCGAATGTTCAGGTTATTGATCCAGTTACCAGGTGAGGAGATGATTCCTCATCTTATTATTTTGCTTTCAAATGAAATCCTGGTTCACATTTGCTTTTACAGGAAGCCGTGTAAGGTTGGAATCAAATTCTTGGAAGACGGTAGTAAAGTAAGGGTTTCAAGAGGTATTGGAGCATCAGAATCCATAATTCCTCGTCCAGATATCTTGAAGATAAGGAGCACACCTAGGCCAACAATTGGTATCATTCAGATTTATGATCCTTCATGAAACCTGCATCAACATATTTTATAATAAAAGCTTATACTGTAGATTGTCTGTGTTATTAAGATCAGAATGCTATGTTTCCTGCTTGCATCCGAAACCGATAACTTTTCGTGGATTCCTTTTCTTTGCGTGCAGTTGGTCCCAAGGACACCCCAATGGATCTGGTCCTGGAAAAGACATATGATGCTAAAAGTGGCGTTGGAATGCCAGATCTTTAAGCATTTGTTTGCTCTTTCAACCTTCTTGCAAAATGGAAGCTGATGGTTAGGATTTCCGGATTAATGTTTCCATTTAAACTGTTCCAAGTCTGGCTTCATCAGTTTACATTTTGGTCATGATTCTTCTGACATTGCCTATCTACTCTCTCATTATTCTCATGTATACTTTCACAGTTTGGATCCATCTTCACATAAATGAAGCACGAAACGTTGGTGCTGCTTGACTCAGAAAAGGAAAGATACTACGTGTACAGAAACCATTTCCATGACCCCTCGAAGATATATATATATATATATATATATATATATATATATATATATAATATATAATCGAATATAGCGCACGGAAAAACTAAGAAAGAGAAAATACAATCATAGTTGTTTTAAAATTGAACCAATTTGGTTTGTCAACCAAATTGTGAAGTCAAACCAAACAGCATTTTTTGATCGGTTTGTAGTGAATCACAACTTGAATCGGTTTTAAAATTCACTAAACAAAAAAAAATTAGGTTGGTTCAAGTTTTCAAGGAAATAACGTAAATCAAACCTATTCAAACTTATTATATTAATATAAAAATAAATGTGTAATATTTTTTTGTTAATTTAAGTTAACTTTTCTTGAATATAGAAATATTTTATTTGATCGTTAGTTTGTGTTTTATTATAAGTGAGCATTATAAATAGTAAATCTACATTGAGAATTTATTTTTTACAGAGTTTAGACCAAATAAAATAACCAAAAAAGTGAATTTTTACAATTTGCGAAATTTTGTAATATGCATACATATTTTGTTTTATAATAATTTAATTATAATCATTTTATTCATAATAAAATTAAATTTTAACTGTAACTTTCATAAAGTGTCAATTGATATTTTTTTTCAAAATAAAATATTTCAAGCATTAATTCATTGTGAAAATCAAAACTTAAAATAAATCATCAAAAACATATGGCAGACCAAACCGAAATTCATGATTTGGCTTGATTATAAATAATTCATGAGTTGCTTTAAGTTGAAATTTCACAAAAACGGATAAAATATGATTTTGTTAGAACATGCCTTTGAGATAATGATTTTGTAACACCGAACTATTGTCGTTTATCAAAAGTTATAGCCGGTGATAATGATCCAACTCAATGCTTTTAAATCATACAACGGCTCAATCTTCGTGTTTCGATTGTTCTAACCAGCAGAGACATTTATTGCATCCAACAATCACACTTCAAATAATTGAACTTTTTTGTAATCAATGAAAATCGAATATGTGATCTTAGCTTTAATACCAATTATAGGACCACACACTTACCGATTTTACAAAAATTATAGCTGATGATAATGATACAACTCGAATCTTTTAAATTATACAACAGCTCAAACACCACATTTCGATTGTTCAAACGTGACAATTATTTTACACAATATATCAAGTTTCCCATGTTCTAATCTAAATCCTAAAAAAGATTCTGCAGAGAAATCCATATTGATAGAAATAATTTAAAACAAAAGGTAAGTTATGTTTCATAAAACAAAGCTACACAATCTGATAAATCGATCTATGCTCCACTTATTATTTCTTAACAAGGATAAACACATAACCAGCAGCAAGACAAAGCAAGACTCTCATGCTTCTTCACTTAACATATCCTAAATTATATACATCAGAAACTCAAAACCCGCCAACATATTGCTTCGATGCTGTGCCATATCTACCTGGAGTTGCGTTACTGCTCCCATAAGCTGGAGGAACATTGTTCGAATTGGGACAATCCTTAGCCCAGTGTCCCAATTGATGGCATTTGAAGCATTCACTGGATGCACCCCCAGAACTCGGCCTTGGGGTCACCTTATTGTCAAAACCACCTCCATAAGACTGTTGCCCTGGACCACCCATAACACTAGGACAATTTGCAGAGCTATGACCGCTAGCACCACAGCTATTACAACTCATATGCATACCAGCAGAGCTAGTAGGGGGAAGTTGTGAACCACTATACTGATTAACGTACATGCCCATCTGACCAGGTGTGTTTCTGGCCACGTTGATGTTACTTCCACTGTAGTTCATAGCAGATGCTGTTGATTCTCTGCTTCCACTTCCAAATCCACCGTGATTCAGTCCGGATACTGCAATGGGTTTCTCACTTTTAAGAGGTAAAGAACCCGAGTCCTCTTCTTTGAACTTCGCAATCAAGTCCAGAAGATATTTGGTCTCGGTTTGGAAATTCACCTTATCTGCTTTTACGACTGTTGACTTGACACGCTGTTCGTCACTAAAAGTCTCTTCCTTGACTTTTAATTTGAATATGAATTTGGTAAACAGAACATTCCGTATTAGTTCAGAAAATCTATCATCATCTTGTTCTTCGTATTTCAAATAGTACAGGTCTTTTGCTGATATTCCCAATATCTCCTCTCCTGTTTCCTGAAACGCAGTCACCCATGTTAACCCAGTGTGATCCTGGATTTGCATCTGGAGAATATATCTATAATCGCATTCATCAACAAACTGATCACATCTGTCACATCTCCATTTCCCATCCCCGTTATTTGTAACCTTTTTGTTGCACTGACGATCCCCGATCATGATGGGGCATGCAGTATAGCAGAAGTTGTCCACTTTTATGAACGTGAGGGTGGCAGAGACAGCAATCCAATCAGGCTTCTCGGAAGTTCCTAATTTTTCGTCTTTAATCTGAGACACAGTTTTCCGTGTATCAGTCCGGACAAAATTTGTTTCCCTTGATATAGATAAAGCAGTGGTATTTTTTCCATCATTGTCAAACCATGTTCTGAGTTTGTGAGCTTCAAGAAAATCTGGCTCTATAAACAGCTGGCTAGTGGAAATGGTTCCCAAAGATTTTCCATTAAAATCATTCACTCTACCAGATTTCACTGCCAAAACAGGAAACACTCCAGAATCGCACATGTTCTGAAGTGTTTTACCTTCTGCATTGCAAAAGTTTCCCCACAAAGTTAATTCAACACTTCTGCCTGACATGTCTTTGAGTTGGAGAGTTCTTTTCTGAGTTTCTTGACCATTTTTCCTCATTATTGAGGTGGATGGATTGATAGAAGAAACAACAGCAATCACATCTACTACACTGTTGTTGTCTAGGCCTTCAATGTCACATATGGGGCGAAAATGAAATTGCTGCTGAGGGATGGTTTTATCATCCTCAAAGCAGGGTTGCACAATTGAAGTACTCTCCAGATAAATCTCATGATCATTACGAAGGTGATTAAAAGTTTTCTGAGCAGGCTTTAGCGAACCTTTAGAAATCATATAAACTCTACCATGCTCAATTTGATTGTAAAACTGATCTGCCACAGCATTGAAGCATGTTACTCTTATTTCTCCTCCATCAGAATCAAGAAGATCAAATGCAAATACTTTACCATCACCTCGAGGATTGCTGTAGTGCTTGAGTTCCCCTTTGGACGTCACTCTTGCCTTAATCGTCCATCTTCCTTGATAAGGATTCAGTGCAGCGATAGGAATAACTCTTGGAGGAGCTTCATTTTTAGCTACAGGCCCCCTGTTGGGGAACATTGGAGGCGGTTGATTATGATGTGACTGAGGCGGCCTGACAAAATTGTTAGGAGCCCGAGAAATCCAGAACCAGATTCTGATTTCGCATACTGTGGAGGTGCATTCGTTGAACCATATCTGCTAGAGTCTAGATTGCTGATGGGAGAATTATAAGAGTGCGAGCCTGCATTTCGACCTTCCATCACAGGAGGAGCATGAATTCCGCTGCCCACATTTGGCAGTGGAGCTGGACCAGAAGCATAAAATTGTGGACCACTTCCAGTAACTGGCTGATTTGTTGGCTGAACCTGTGCTGTCGGTCTAGCAATTGAAGGGGCATTTCCGTCGGTCTTGTTAGGATATTGCTTTGGTTCACCAATAGGGTCACATTTTTGTAGTATCACGTCCAGATCAATAATGATTATAATCCTGCACCAGTTTAGGGGAAAAGTATATTTCATAAAATTGAAACATAACAAATAATTCACATGAATTACATCAGAGACAACGTTCAGGGAATAGGCCCATACGTTAAATTTTAGATTAGTATCACTCAAAGTCATAAATGGCAGGTTAGGTGGTGGTGGGCGATTCAAGGCGGCGGCGTAGCCGGTTTGAGGCAGGGTTTGTGGCACTTGTGGGTGGTTGGGTTGGCTTGGCTATTTTGTTTTGAAGACCGTGTATAATGTATTAATAATAGGGGTTTCAAATTTAGTTGACTTTTAATCGCCTCGCCTCGCCTCGCCTCGCCTGGCCCCGGCTCACCTTCAACCGCCTGCAGGACGCATAAGGCAAAGGCAATGAGGTGGATGACCCCTCGACCGCCATTTAGAACACTGATATCATGTGCTCAAGTCCGTGTCAAGTGCAATTATTGGTACCTCAAGTCCAATAAAGAAGAGTTCTTGTCGCATTATACACATAAACTACTCCAATGACCAAAGTTCCTGATCCAATATTGCAGAACTCGTGAACCTGACATGTTAAAAGAGTGTAGCCTGAGAGCATAATTTACTTATTACTAGGTTCAAATGCGGAAAATTTAATGGTTTTAGTCAAAAGCTTCAAATGGGTCAACCGTAAGAAACCAATAGCTTATGACATTAAAAAAAAGGTAAAATATAAAAAGAATCAGTAAAAGACTGGGAAATAGGATAGTGAACTCAAGAATTCATAAGATAAAAATAACCATCATGAGAAAAATTTAGTATTGCATAAGTAAAGTACTCAATTTCTTTCGCTAACTAGAAAAGACTAAATTTTGAGACGCGATGACTTCTTTATCTACCACGATGTTCAACTGCCCACCACCACCTCACCCCAAAAGAAAATTAGAGACACAACAGAAACTGAGATAAAAAAAACCTAAAAGCATAAATAAGCGTAAGGGGGATTTCGAATACTGACATGCGATTCTGAATAAGATTACAAACGAACTGCGTCAGCTGCACAATGGAACCTTTCTGCAGCATTTCAGACCGCACCAATTCGTTTCGCTGAGTCGCGAGCATGCCTTGCTGAGTGAACTCCCCGTCCGACAACAGGATCCGATACCGTTCATTGTTATTGTTCTGGTTCTGTGTGTTCACCAAACGTATGTCAGCGACTTGAAGCACGGGTTTTACGTCCGTCCCCTGCGCTTCGCCGCTCGAGAGCAGCGCAATCGCGCCCTCCGTCAAATTAATCGGCGGCATATTGTTGAAATTAGCGTTTGTGATCCGAAGAACCAAGTTATTGATTAATCTAATATGTTGATTTCAGGGGAAGAATGGGAAGTGAACAGTTTTTGAAAACCCTACGTGGATGAGTGAAGACGAAGAGAGCGCCAAAAAAATGGAAATATGAAGTTGGAGGGGCTCTTGGGATTTTCTTGTCTATTTTGGGTTCGGTAGACCGAACCAATTAAAATTAGCCTCGTGTAGAAATGACAACGGCTAGATATGAGATAAGTTTGGCCAAACACGAGACACATGACATCTCACTCCTTCGGATTGAACTCGATAAAAATTATATAATTTTATATTTCATTACATATAAAATAAAATTTTAAAATTAACAAATCAATAATGTTATTTTTCATTTTTTAAATCAAAAGTTAAAACTTATTAATTAAAGTACGTATTAAATTATTCATTATTCAATATAATAAAATAAATAAATGAATTATTGATGATATATATACATGGTAGATATATAATAGAGTGCAGGTCGGTGACGGGTTCATAAAATATGATGCTTGCTCGAACCCGCTTGTAGACCGCTTTAACATGGTCTAAAAACCCTCACATCCGGTGTAGGGTTTCCCTAATCTTGTTACATAAAATAATGGATTTTTTATATACTACATTTGAGAGGTTACGAGAATAAAACACAAAACAAATCAACTTACATGATTAAAATCACAATTTTCTCTCTTTTATCGATTTGGTTATGTTTTATGATCGCAAACCTTGCAATATTATCAATGTTGTAAAATATATTTGGTTACAAGATTTGGTTATGTTAAACATTGTTAATGAGAAACATTTTTGTACATGGCTAAAGAATGAATTATAGTTTCAATTCTCCCGTGATTGATAACGACAACTCATAAAAATAATTTATCCCTCTCAACATGCTAAGAGTGTGGAATCACCTCATAATTATTTGACACTTCCACTTATATGGCACTAATCAATTCACAATAATATATTTATATTGAGTGCTTTGTCAATATTCAAGCAATTGCTTAGAATCATAATGGATAGTGCACGCCGGTGTGTTTTATATAGATTTTTTTTTTAAAAAAAATCATTTGGTAATATTATAACTGTAAAAATTAATAAACGCACATGTGTGTGATTTAGAATAAAAACTTGTGTGAAACAGTCTCACGAGTCGTATTTTGTTAGATAAATATCTTATTTGGGTCATCAATGAAAACATTACTTTTTATGATAAGAGTATTACTTTTTACTCTGAATATCAGCAAAATTAACCTGTCTCACAGATAAAAATTCGTAATACCGTCTTACAAGAGACATACTCGTGATTTATACGTGGAGCTGAACAGAAGTAATATAAAATTAATTCAAAATTATTCAAGAGTAATATATAAAAAAGTTATTAAAAAATTGGCAATTGACAATATATGCGGCTCGAGCACTGCATCGATTACATTTTTTTCTTAATTACACTAACTTTTTTGTCTCTATGACATGAGATGGAATCCGGACCACTTGCCCATAAAAAGATATCTATGTCTACGCCACAAGTGGGTTGACATGTCATTAACTTATTTTTAACCAAATATATTTGTAACGAATCAATCATATTTATATTCATAATAAAAAATAATATTTTTGATATAAAAAATAATATTTTTTAACGGATACAAAATATCTCACAAAACTGACATTTGATACCGTCACATGAGTTTTTGTATAATTATTAATAGAATCAATATGGTTAAAAATGAACGTGCCCAAAAATTTGATTTAGAATTTAGAGGCCAGTCAACTTTACATTTATTACAAAGATTACAAATTATCAACAACACCAAAACATTTATTTCATTTTTGTTTAAAATTTATTGAGTCGCTAAGTGCGGTTATGGTTATATTGTCACTCAAAACCAATTCCACCTGTTTCCTCTCGTCGGTTTCGAATGGTAAGAATAAATGGAGTCCGTCAGTCCGCACTTCGCTACAAGAAATGCATTGGTTCCTATTAATTCTTTTGACTTAAAGGTAGGTAACCGTTAACTTTTACTTTTCCATTTGTTTTATCTGTAAAGAAACATTCACTCTGCCAACCCAATTCAATATGAGAGGGAAATCACGGCATGCAGGTACCAAATACTGATTACTTTCACCACAGAAATTAGCTAAGGCGACAACTCTGTTGTCTGGGAGAGAAACGTACGTGTGCGTATGTATACATGTATGTAAAGGTTTCGGAGATGAAAAGATTGAATCTTGGTACCTGGAACATGCTTTTGGGCCGCCTGTTTCTTATCCTCGTACGCACATGTATCTGCTCCAGCAATTTCAGTGTTTTCTTTATGGTTGTACTGAGATTATTGGTGACTGGGAATTGTCTGAGTAGCAATGTTTCTTCATCAAACATGGAATCAAGTAATTCTCTGCCTATCGACACCATTTTCAAGCTTCCTTCTCCACTGCCCTCTTGGCCTTCAGGTTTGTTGTTTCTCAACACCGTTTCGTATTCCGGTAACAGTAAAACATCCCACATTGGTTTTATAAACAACAGTGAAATGACGTGAACTTGGGAATCCTTTCCCTTTAATAAAAAAGTTTTTTCGGGTTTGAATTGTTGTATTTGGGTTTACGACCTAACCTAAGTGGTTTAGTTGAAAATTGGATTGGATGTGAGCGAAAAGAGTAACATATCAACCTTAGACGTTACATGACCACTTAGACTAATATTTTGGGTTTGAATTTCAGCTATGCTTTGGGCTTATGGCCTGCTAGCATTGTATTACTTTCACCTGCTAAGTTGGCCTTATGTTTGGTTTTTGTTCCTGCCTGCATGACAGGTGGCGGCTTTGGAAGAGGAGTAATAGACATAGGAGGCCTTCAACTGCTTCAAATATCATCTTTCAAGAAAATCTGGGCAACATATACACGAGGACCAAACGATCTGGGTGTGACGTTTTTTGAACCATCTCCAATACCAGATGGTTTCTCGATGCTTGGTAGCTACGCCCAACCAAATAACCAACCTCTTTTTGGTAGGGCTTTGGTGGGAAAATCTGATGCAAGTGATCAATCGGGTCAGATCTTGAAGAGTCCAATTGACTACACTCAAGTTTGGGTTAACAGTAGCCAGCCAAATGGGCCGGAAGAGACTGCTTATTTTTGGCTCCCAAAACCACCCAATGGCTACAGAGCCGTGGGGTATGTCATCACATCGTCCCCTGATAAGCCTTCTCTAGACAAGATTCGATGTGTTAGATCTGATTTCACAGATGAATCCGAATCCAATAACTTGATTTGGGCACATAATGGATTGAATATACATGATTTAGGACCAAAGAACAGAGGGATGGCAGCACAAGCATTTGGTATAGGCGCATTTTCTATTCAAGAAAACACTGCTAATGACACTTCTAGTTCCACCCCGCCTTTATCTCGTCTGAAGAACAACAATCCCAACTTCTCTTCCATGCCTAATCTAAGCCAGGTTGAAGCATTATTGAAGACATATGCACCGTATATTTACTTCCATCCTAAGGAGATTTACCTGCCTTCTTCAGTAAACTGGTATTTCAGCAATGGTGCATTGCTGTACACAAAAGGAGAAGAGTCAAAACCTACGCCAATTGAGCCCGATGGTTCAAATCTTCCGCAAGGGGGCTCAAATGATGGCGCATACTGGTTAGACCTTCCAATTGATGAACAAGCAAGAGAAAGAGTGAAGAGAGGAGATTTGCAGACCGCAGAAGCTTATATGCACATCAAACCAGTGCTTGGAGCAACATTTACCGACATTCAAGTGTGGCTTTTCTACCCCTTTAACGGCCCTGCAACAGCAAAGATAGGATTATTCCGCAAAATTTCACTAGGGAAAATCGGCGAACACGTGGGAGACTGGGAACATTTGACGCTTAGAATCAGCAACTTCGATGGGGTACTCCACAAAGTTTACTTCTCCGAACACAGCGGGGGTAGATGGGTTGATTCCTCCAATTTGGAATTCCAGAGCGGGAACAAATTCGTGGGTTACTCCTCGTTAAACGGTCATGCAAGCTATTCCAGTGCAGGTCTTTTTTTGCAGGGGGGTGGTAATATTGGGTTGAGGAATGAAGCTGCAAAAAGTGGAATGGTGATGGACACTGGGTCCAGGTATTCCGTGGTGTCAGCGGAGGAGGTGGTTGAGCCGCCGTGGCTGAACTATGCCAGAGAATGGGGACCTCAAATAAGTTATGATTTTGGTAAAGAATTGAGAAAGGTGCAGGAAGCTGCTGCGGGGGAAGAAGCTGAATTTGCTGCCTAGCGAAGTCTATGGGGAGCAGGGACCCCTCGGCCCAAAGATGAAAAATGTTTGGAGTGGTGATGAAATTTAGATTTTTGTAAGGATGTGAGAGATTATCATTTTATATTATTACATTACGTTTGATAGTTAATGTGTATTTTTTTTCTTTATTCTGCAATAATTATATATATATATATATATATTTCATCGCATTAGTGCTCAAATAGATTATATATATATATATATATATATATATTCTGCAATATAAATATATATATATATATATATACATATATAAAAGAATTTATTTTTAGTGGACTATCTTGAGAAAAAAATAAATATTTATTTTTATTACATCCGTTGACGGGCGACGGGTTCAACCCGCACCCCAAACGGTAAATAAATAGAGCGAAGTTCATTTTGGCGTCCACAAATACCCGATCACCGGATGAAATCTCCGGGGACGGTGAATTTCACCGCCGGATTTGCTATAGCTCACCCAGAATCCACCCTACAAAATCTCCATGGATTCGCATGAAATGGGGGAGGAGCAGAGGAAGAAGGAAAATGCTAAAGCCAGTGTTCATCGCATAATCTTGCGTTCCTGTTTTGTTCTTGTGTCCTCGTTCTTAATCTTGTTTTTCATACTGTATTTAGCTGTTCTGATTGGAAATCTATCGATCTGGAGCCCGATTTCCGTCCCCTCTCAGTGTAGAATAGTCTCCAGCGGTAAATATCTGCAATTCCAATATTTCAACCTATTATATTTACTTATTTATTATGTGGAAAGTTTCGAAGTATCGAAATGTCAGTTGATTAGGATGGGGTGTGTCAAGGGAAAATCATTGTCTTCACCAAGAAATTGCATAGGAAAAAATAAAGATTGAATCTGCTTGACTTTGGCTCAGCCATCACTATCTTGGCATTAAATGCAATCCAGTTTACTCGTCGTAGTTATGCAGAGTTTGTAAAAAAATTGGCACCTGATTTTAGAAAATTTTGCTGATATGATGAGATGTATCCAGGCATGATATATTTGAAGATGCTCGTATGATCTCCTCTTGCATTATCTATAGTTAATATGCCATGTCACCCTAGGCTCTTTGTCAAAAGCAATATCATCAACTTGTTTGCATTTGAACTTCCTCCTTGACACTTGAGATTTAGCTGTTATTCTAGTCAGTCGTCGGAAAAACACCATGGAGTATCATTTTAAAGTGAAAGACTGGCTTGTTTCATGGTGATGGAGAACACAGTTAATGTAGGCCCCACTCTTACCACTGAATTGCGTATCTTTTCAGGTGTTGATCTGAGGTCAACAAAGGTATGTGAGTTAGGATTATTAAATTACAAAGCCAAGCACGTGTTCTACCAGTTTGAAAGAAAAAGGTATCGCTGCCATTATGATTACTATTGGGCGTCTATTTTCAAGGTAATTATTTTCCCTTCTTGCATAATGTAATGGTTTATCTATCACATTTTGATTTGTTGACTTATTGCTACAACTAATACATAGATGGATTCTAAGAAAAATCCATTAGTTTTGTTAACATAACAATAGATCATAAATTGAGTGTGAACCTTATGTTTTTTGGAAAAGATATGCTCGATGATGAGTTGTTTTCCGGTTAATAAATTTGCTTAGTGTGTTGACTGCAAAATGTGTACGTATTCAAGGAACTCAAGGGATTGCTGTGGACTAGATATCCTTTGAGGTTAAGGAAATACTCTAGGCCTTCCCAAATATATAGGCTGCATTTTCTATTTCGATTGTCCCAACATATAGTCCACTTTTTTCATTTAGCAATATTTCTTCTTTATTTTTTTTCTTAATATACCCCTATTAACTAAGTCTTGGAAAGACGTGTAACCATTTTTTGAATGAATTATGTAATGATCGAATAGAAAGTGTGTTTGTACACTTTGCATTTTCAATGACTTCGGAATCTGTCTAAAAATTCAAACAAGTCTATATATTTGGGACATATGGAGTCATTTGTATTTCATAATTAATAGTGAGAGAAATTGTCGATTTTGTGACATATTTTTGAATGCTGATTAGTCAAATCATTGTCTTATTAATCAGTATGTTACGATCTCGTCAAATGCCAAGGACTGTACAAAAGTAGCCCCTCTAAATAACGGAAAGTATATATTATGTAATTAATGAACGGAATAGTATCTCCAATTAGCTCTCACTTCTGGAGCCATTTTTATGCTTGACTTGATTTCCGATCAACAAACTCCAATTAGTCAATCACCTCAAAAAGCAATATCCATCTTTTTTCCTTTTCTCCAGCATCTCAATGCATATATATTCTGTGAAATACTTAGCTTATTATGGATGCAACTGCTAACATACAGAATTTATATGCTAAAATTCCTCTTCTTTTTCTTGCAATACACATGACATCTATTATATGTGCTGCAATGGCTTTCCCGTTGACCTAACAAATTGGTGATATGAAAACTGTTCTATCCTTTTGTCGCTTTTTTGGTGTATAAGAATGACTCAGAATCTGATAGTCATTTTTTTCCTTTTATTTTCATGACACCTGATTTTATTTTATTTTTTGCACTATAATGCGTAATTTCATGTTTCTGTTTGTAGGTAGAATATGTAGATCATTCAGGCCAGGCAAGATTTGCATTTGCTGAGGCCCCAAATGAAGCCCTCCCATCCAACTGTAGACCCAATTTTGGTGCTGCATGGTTGACAAAAGATAAATTTAAGGTTCATATTTTACAAAGCAACCTTTTTTTTTTGATAGAAAACATATTTTACAAAGCAACCTTGATCATTATGGCGTTGTATTGTCATCTAAATTATTGGGTTTTTCGCTTTGGGAGTTTGTCTCAAGCAGCTTTTAAAACCCAGAAGGTTCATTATAGCTTAGTAAATTTATTGTGATTATTTTCGTGCACATGTTTTATTCATCCATACTGATTAGTTTGCTTGTTTAGATTAATGAAACTTATCAATGCTGGTATACACTGGGGATTTCTAAAGTGAGCATGAATCACAAAGGTTTATTTGACTGCCAGGCCCAGGATCCATCAACTGTTGAGATGCTTAAACGCTATTCCATGTTGTAAGTAACAGGAAACTATTTCTTTCTTAAGTTTAACGTAAATTCACTTTTAGAAGAAGAATAAAAAATATTATGACAGTCTGGAAGATCAATTTTCATTAGTGTGAACTGTGAAAAAGGCTATGATTAAAGTACTTGGTCAATAGCCTATATAAGCTATCAATGATAATCAATGCATGCATTAGAAATTGATCTGGTTGCATCAACCAGGGCAATTTGACTAAACATTTGTTAGTATTAAAAGATTCTTCAGAGTTGGAAGTTCACAGGAACAAAATATATGTGATATACCAAAAGCATACGACATTACAACTAAGTTCAACAAGTAATAATGTAAAAAAACTCAATGTCAGGCCCCCAATCTTGTCATATTATTGTTGTCACTAATTTCAAACTTGGGCATCAGTTCTCTTTCATTTCATTGATGTTTGCTTTTTGCATTGAGCAATTAAATTTGATCTTGATTGGATTTGCATTCATCTAGCTTCAAAATGGTCCATTGGTTTCCTTTAGTCCAGTTTTTTTTTGGGCAATATGAATGGTTTTTCTGTTTAGTGGTTTAGAATTATTTTTCCTCATAATTTTTTATGTAAACTGGTACTTATTGGGTCTGAGCTTGTCTAGTTTACTTTCTTTTCTCAATTTTTTTTTATAGAATTCCATTATCCCTGTATTAATATTTATTCTCTATAACGTTTTTTGGCTTATGTTAAATATGAAATGGAAATTTATTTGTCCGTAACTCCACTATATGGCTTTTCAATTGTCTGCTTTGCCTTATTATATATTATGATGCTCTTGTCATTTTAGGTTTATAAGGATGTCAAAGTCCTGGTTTTCCAATGGGGCATCAATAAGATGGTGGAGATGGGACATGATTGCTGGACTTGTTGCTGGCTTGACAACTTCTTTTTTATCCATTACTTTGGCTGCAGTTCTGCGGCAATTTATCTCTATCATCTACCGTGTCTGTGCGTCTAGGGTGTCCCTTCGATACCCAAGTATCATTTTAATCAAAAGAGCTTGTTTATTTTTAGTGTATTTCTCCTTTATGAGTTGGGTCACTTTTCAGTATGTAAAAAGACATGGCCTTTCTTAGTCATATAGCAGTTCACATCAGAAGGCACATGCTAGCAGATCCAATAGGGGAAAGTGGCCAAGGAGGTGTGGTTGCAACTCCCAAGAAAAACATTGAATCGCCCACTTTCTCCTCTGGCCTCCATCAATTACATTTCATTCTTGGGTCAACCTGTGGAGGCACTCTTTTTCCATTAGTGCAATCTCGACAAGTGCCAGAAATCCCATGAAACAATGTAACACTTTTGCATCGGTAAAATTTGTTCATCAACCTAGATCAAGTTCAGCTAGAAACAAGGACAATTGTAAATATATAGCAGCTGTGTTGTGCACTATACTTTAGTTCTGAAAATTTCAAGCCAATGAAGTTATTTAGGACTATTCTAGGCAATTGTATAACTCTTTTCTGGTGCTTTGTCAAACTTAGTTGTGACAGCTTTTAATGATTTTCATTGAACAAACAGTTCTTGAACATCCAAAATATGGGTGATTTTTGCGTGACCATTTTATGTTATGTAGAAATTTGAAATATAAGATTGTAACATTTTGCAAGTTATTCTTATGGTTTTGGTATGATTCTTCTTTGTTGATATGCTTCAATCAAATATCAACCTTTGTTTAATGAATCTATTACTCTTTGGAAAGTTTTACATTGAACTTAAATTCTGTTTGACATAATATTGGACAACGCAGGGGCCCTGAATTGACAGCAAATCGATGCCTGTTATGGATTTTGAAGTGCATCGCACTTGGCGGTAGATAGGAGTGGTGGTAGTTTTATGCTGTCCGTGAACCTTCTGAGTTCCTCCCCTTACGGGCAATCGGGAGCAAACTTACCTCAATTAGAGTTTAAGATGGTTTAGGTGTCGACTGTTACAGGAATCTGTGAGAAAGTGAGATTGGATTATACTTGCTGAGATCAAAACGTGGCCAAAGTTAATTTGGCATGACACGAAATGCATGTTCTAGATAAGTTTGGTATCGTTGAGACTTCTAATTTCAAATAGAGCACAGTGGATATGTGGGATCCATGTCGTTAGTTCCAACTAGCTTGAAATTAATGCTTGACAGGTAGTTGCCCCTATCTATTCTTGATTTTTAGTGTTGTGGTGATCAGAAAATAAATTATTAGGATCCAGATAATGTAGTATGTAGAAACAATTGATTAATTGTTAGGTTTTAGAAATACATGTGTCGGATGCTCCACTGACAGTCATACAGAAAGGTTGTAAAAATACTAAATCTGAAGGGGCCTCACATTTTCCCTGTTTCTGCGATAATCCTCTCAATTTCTTCAAGAAGTCTCTCCTTCTCTTCACCCAACTGCTTGTTCTGTTTCTGTAGTTCTTCTATTTGCTTTGTCTGCTCGGAATCCTTTCTGAAATTCATTAAGATTTAAAAAATGCTCGGTATTATTTTCTGAAAATGCACTCTCGCAAGGGTGGAAGAAAATTGTAGTTAAAGAAGTATATTGGAAGGATTCAGTGAGTCTATTGTTGGCTTACCTATTCATGAAAGCCAAGTTAAGTTTAAGTGAACGCACTTCCTTCTCAAGATTTTCACACCTCTTTAGAATTGATTGCATGTCTGAAGGAATTGTTGGTATTGAACTTCTTTCCTTTGCTTCCGCCATCCTTTATTTCCCAGAAAAATCAGTACACAGTGCAAAGCATCATCAAGAAAATTAAACGAGTACGGAGTACACATACTTTCTTGAACGCTCGACTCTACGCTTCTTTGTAGGATCTCCTCTCTCAACTGTGCAAAATAAGCTACTCGGTAAACTTATATCATAGGACATAGATCCAACAATTAGATTTGAAGATTTGTTTTTCAAGAGAGTTGTATTGACCTGAACAGGATGAGTTCACGGATCCATATCGAATCAGCCCTCGTTTCTGTTTATGACATAGAGCGTGTAACAATAAAGTTATAGTTGGCAGTAAACAAAGCAAGATCTTAAGTTTACACCGGAAACTATTATCAAATTGAGAAGAAAATCTTCATTCACAGGGTTGATCGGATCTATCAGGGGGAGGGGGGCTGTGTAGGAAAACCCCCCGACTGGTTTCTTGGGTCAGTTGGTTAAGAGAGTTACTACGTACCTTTTGATTGTCTTTCAAGTTATCATATATGCATTCTCTGAAATCTGAAATATGTTAAAAGAAATTGCATCAGTATGACGTCCTTTTCCTTAGAACTCCACGCACGGCAGTTACTTCCATTCCGTAAAGATTGTACCTTTAGTTCTTGAACTGTTCTCTGGACTCCTTCCATTTCCCATTTGATACCTAGAGCTCTCACAAACACTAGGACCCTGAGCTGAAACACAAGGATCGTCGCAGATCTCGAAACCATTTGAAATCACTGGTGCAGCAGCCGATGATTCACTTTGAGATGGCTCCCGAGAAAATGTTCTCATCTGGGTTGGGTTAACTGGATCCATAATACCTTCCAACAATGACTCTTCGATCATTTGTAGGACTCCAGCTTCCCTGACTCCAATAGTGGATACATCTTGAAAACTTCCCTGATTTTCACATCCAAAAATTCCTCCCCCCTGGTTTAAGCATGTGCTTCCCAAGATCTCAGTGCTGTAATAGCCAAAAGAACTGTCATTTGCAGCTTCTTTTTCGATCTGGTTACCGAGTTTCTTGCGTTCTAGTGTACCCTTCAGCATGCTCACAACAGAAGAGATTTTATCCGTATTCCCTATTTGTTGATTGTGGAAAGTAGACGACGATGAATGAGATGGAGACATGAATGGGCTGTATTGGTTTGGAGTCTGGCTTGTAGGTATGATATTGAACTCATTTGCTTCTGTTGTCTCTTGCTTGAAATGGTTGGCTCCATTTCCAGATACATTGTGCATTGCCTCCATACCTATTGCTGTCTGTGAATTCTGCATAGCAGCATATCTCCTCCTTCAAGAAATTGCATAAAATTCTATGTAA
This sequence comes from Primulina eburnea, assembly GCF_022965805.1. NCBI lineage: Eukaryota > Viridiplantae > Streptophyta > Magnoliopsida > Lamiales > Gesneriaceae > Primulina > Primulina eburnea. Next base: position 33,666,160 of record NC_133106.1, on the reverse strand, counting down.
CTCGATGAAATTTCGAAAGCAATACATTTACTAGAACGAAGATGATGTGGAAATACAACTTTTCCAGTAATTAACAACTACATAATTTTTCAGGTCAAACGAATACCTCAACTCAGAGGACCTGCTCCTGGTCATGGGTTGAGAACTGTGAAACCAGGCCTGCGATTAAGTTTACCAAATTGATTCGTTAAAATTCTTTTTTTTTTTTTACTATGTACTACTTTCTTTGAAGAAACCTTGGTACCTTTGCCAAGAACAGATTACTACCATGCAAGCCCTTTTCAGCTCCTGGTCTGGGGAAGTTAATGGCACAGTTATCTCGATATTAAATGGATTTACCATTCAAGAATGAGAAATATGGATCTAGCATATTAAAGCAGTGGTGGACCTGGCATAGGAAGTCCCCCCGATTTTTCGAAGTGAAATTTTTTTATTTTCGTCAATAGTATGTATAAAAATGCAAGTTTTGCTTGCAAAATGATACAAGATGTTCCCTTCTTTGACTAAATTCTTGGATTTCTTTTATGTATTCGAGTAGCGTCTAGACAGTAAAAAAACTGAAATTGAACCTGTTTGAATGTAGATCATTAGACAAGTCATCAGCAACAGACGTAGTTTGTGTAACTTGAGTGGTATCTTCTGCCTTTTTCTGACCTATGCCCCCAATTTGATTAGTTAAACTCGCTAGTTCAGTCGATATCCTGCAATTTTACATCACAAACTGTATCAAACGCATCGAGACGAACCTAAAAGTAGGCCTGCACGACAATCTCCTCCTTTAATTTCATGTATAAATTTCCATGAAACACTAGTTTCGGCCCCAATAGCACCCTCCCCCGACTAACCTTCTTGATGCTTGTCGAGGTCGATGCGCTGCATTTGTTGGATGACTTCCATTGTTCTGATAAACAAGCGTGCTTCTCTTTAGACACACAACAAAATATACCTAAACCTCAGCCTAAATCATGTTCAGGAAAATCTAAAAATCTTAAACATTAATCTGATTCAAGAAACTTGTCAAGAATTTCAACATAAGAATATTATTCAATATCACTTGCCTCTCCATTAGTGAGCCAGCTTTTGAAGAGTTCTTCGCTGTCTGTTCGGAAACTCTGCATAAGATTCTTGAATCCCAGCATCTCCATAGTTGGAGCTGGCATCCCAATAGAACTCTCCATCATCGTCTTTATGAACATTTCTTCACTTGTGTTTCGATGAAACTCTGTGTAGCTTCTTCCCTCCATCTCCATCAAATTTCTACACTTGTAACTTCAAATTTTCCAAGAAACGACGTTATAATCGAACAGAGAGAAAATAACACAGCATCTGTTTCTTGCAGAACTTCATGTATAAATTTCTACCTTAAACCCAATATATAAAATGATCCCACCTTAAATTTCAAAAAGATATCACACCTTCACGTGTATTGAACGTATCAAAATTATGGTTCTTTATTTTTGGTTTTTTATCCGTCAAAACCACACATAAAATCTTTTACTATTGGCAGATTCCAACTAAATCTGGCAAGGCAAGAAGCTTGGAACTATAAAACTTCTCATAAACTATGCATTCTATATTGCTTGAAGAATCATTCTTTTATAAATTTATTTCACTTTCACCACAATTTTCTTTCTAATCTGAAGTTTTTTTTAAACAAATATATGGTGGGCTCGACCAGAATTTTATATGTTTAATTCTTGGAATCAATTAGCTAATTCTGCTCAAGATTCCAGTCATCTATATTTGTCGTTTAGTTTGTGTGAAAGGGAAATATACTGGGAAACTTGATCTTGCATTATATAGTCTCTGTGACTGTCTATGTAAGTAATAATAAGACACAAAATCATTCCACCAGTTTTGAATGAGTCAGCTGAAGCAAGCTCTAAATTTTTTTATGTAAAATTATTGAACTCTCACTGGGCTTATTTTGCTCATGGCCACAAATTAGACGAATGGGAATGAAGGTTTTTTTAAGCAATCATTTGGTATCGAACTTAGATCTCTCATCTGTTAAGAGATATTTACGTCACTCTACCATTTTTAGATCAAAATATGATGATTATTTGACATGCATGATATTATCATAAATAAGGAAAATATGCTCCTAAACTACTCCATCAACTTTTGAATAACAAATATATATATTTATGAAAATATGCTCCTAAACTACTCCATCAACTTTTGAATAACAAATATATATATATATATATATATATATATATATATATATATATATATATATATATATATATATTATATATATATATATATATATATATATATATATTATATATATATATATAAGATGAGTTCAAGTGAGCGGCTCTGAGCAGCACTCGACAAACAATGGAAGCCACGAAAATGACTTTCTGTATTTAAATAACGTAGCAATTGAGAAGACATTTCACTAGTTCAATATACACTCGATCAAATTTGGTTCAGTCAAGTTTTGAAACAATGTATTTAAAAATGTCCGGTTTGGGGCCATATCTAGAGCATCCTAGCAAGAATCATACTTAATTTGATATCAAAATCTAAAATTTTGGATGAAATATCGAGTTCTGGACATAATATTGAAAACCCTCAACCCACTTGTGATATTTATATTATTGGAGTAGAATATGTAAATTGTAGAAAAAATTCACTTGTATCAAATCTACTCGAATCAACCTAATTATTGTACAAATCAAATTATCTCAACCGATTTTAATTGAAAAAAAAAAAAAAAAAACTCTCGAGTTAAAAAAAAAACTCTCGAGTTACTTATACTTTTTTCAAAAATAGTTGTGCAACAAATAAAAAATAGAAACAAATAATATATGCGCTATGGAGTAATAGGTTTTGTGTAATTTTAGGCACGTTATTAAAAGTATATCATAGACGGCCAGGAGGTTGGGGGTTAAATAAATCAATAATAGCGACATTTTATTAAAATATTAAAATTAGGACATCGTTCTCTTGACTAGAAATGGCAATGTCTGGAAGACTACTAAAACCTAAATTTGAGTAAATATTATAAAATTCTCTTAGATTTTAAAATTTTATATCAACTACACATGAGAGCCCACCATGCACTACACAGATTTATTAAAAAGGGAAAAAGTATTGTACATTTTTCTAAAAAAAGAATTTATAATAATTTTGGTCACCTAGTTTTAATGCATCGATTTTAATTAAATTAGTGACGAAACATCATTTGGTTCCATGCACTTGGAAACTTTAATTATAACAGTCAACCAAAACATTACCTAAGAGTTGAAATTTGAATGCAGTCCTGTCCGCCGGTTCGATTATTCAATTTAAGCTAAACTTTCGATAAACGATTCGAGTTATATAAATTTTTTTTATAGGAGAAAAAAACTTAAAAATCTCAGAATATATAATGCAAAAAAACACGATTTTTTTTTGTGAGACTGGAGATTGATGAGAGCTATTTTAGAAGGAGTTGTACTTCAAATTGAAAGTAGAATTCTTCTAAGATCCATTGCTCGATTTTGCTGCATGCTCTGCTCCCAAAATGCAGAGAAGACTTGCGAGAATTGAGTGAATTCAAGAGTGTATTTTGTGATAGGTATCAGAGTGAATTCATAGAGCAATTATTGTATTGTATATCTGGATCTTGATCGATAAAAGTGTCCCCGTTGATGTAGGATTTGATTTGGCCGAACCAAGTAAAGTCTTTTGTGTTAATTGTTCTCAAAATTGCTTTGATTCATATTATTCTTGTGTGTGAATCTACTCGAGAATATTGTTCTGATTTGTGCCTTCGTTGATCATCTATATTTGTTCATCACTTTGCCACATAAACATGATGCCCGTCTGGACAAAAATACAGCCCAAAGAATCCCTCAAATATGCTTCAGTACAGTATATGATAATCACATGCCAATTTGAAGGAGATCATGAAAAGACATCAAGATGGAACTTATTTTGCTGTAACTAGAATCATCGGCAGATGACAAAAAATGTGCTTCTACTAGTTCTAAAATCAACCTTAACAGAAAGATACAAGTCGTTTAAGCCATTGGTGAGTGAAATATCAGTGCATCGATAAACAAGCAGAATATCAATAATTTTAGTCAATTTTGAAATTCTAAAAAATTGTTCTTTAGTTCAATGAGATGTTAAATTTAAAACATGAAGTCAAGGTTTCATCGGAAATCTGAAACATCTGTAAGTATATGTGAATCAAAGGATGTTCAGCACCAAGTACAGAAGCAAAAATGAAATTTATAAAGAATGTTTACCCGAAATAAATGTCCTGACTAATATATCTCATCATCAGGAATATCAGGTGTCAAAAACTTTTTAGGGTCCTTGCTGATCTCCTCATAATTGAATGTAGATGGTTTAACTCTTTCTGGGACAGGCTCAAGTGGAATAATGCTATCTCTATCAATAACTCCGTCTATTAAACCATATTCAACTGCTTCAATGGGGGACATGTAGCGATCTCTATCAATATCCTTTTCAACTTGTTCAAATGATCTACCAGAGCAATCAGATATAATTCCTGTGACGTTCTTCTTGTTATGCATTACCTCCTTGGCTTGAATTTCCACATCAATAGCTTGCCCACTAGCACCTCCCAATGGTTGGTGGATCATGATTCGGGTATTAGGCATCGCAAAGCGCTTGCCTTTAGTGCCACCACCAAGAATGATGGATGCTGTTGATGCTGATATGCCAAGAGCAATCGTGGAGACATCGGCCCTAACTAGTCGTACAACATCAAAGATGGCCATCGTAGCGCTGGAGTAAAAAAATGTATATGAATGAACTTGCGAAAAATTAAAGAATATATAGAAGCCTAAACAACAACTAAAACCTATTCCATGAGACGAACTTGGAATAGGGTTAATCAATATTTTTGGCGTGTAACTCCATCCAATGCGGTCACATTTAGATATGGTTTAAGTTGCAAAGACTGGACACCATAAATAGGGGATAAGTAACTTATTATGGTCATCAATCAATACTGCAAAACATAATTTAGATAGATCATAATTCATGAGGTATTTAAAATGCAATCAAATCATAAACATGCTTTCACCAGTTAAAGAAGTAATGGCTTCGGAGATGAGATCATTCCTTTGTAGGAGCACTAATTAAGATAACTGCACTACTGTGAGGTGAATAAAATCTTTGATTTTGAACACACTAATTTTTTTTCACTAAGCTCCCTATTTTCTTTCAATGGAAGGGGTAGACAACTATTATCATATAGGCAGGTAGATATGGGGGGAGCAAGCACCACGATGAAGAATCTTAAAAAACATCATAAAAAAAGACTCAGTGACACGTGCATCACATTATACCACTGATTCCGTTTAACTGGAGCATGAGAAGGTTGATAATACTAACGAAACTATTGCATAATCATCGAAAGATTCAAAGACACATCAATCACATCACATTATATAGAAATAAATCAAATATATGTAGTTTTAGAAGAAAGAATATGCATACGCTTTATCGGCCGCATAACGGGCGAACGGAACGGAAACGATGGAGCGGAACGGTTTTATGTATGTAGCGACGGTTTTATGTATGAACCGTCGCTACTAGTCACTCTAAATTGATTCAAATTTGTGCGAATTTATATATATCCAATCGAAACTATTTTAATGTTTTAATTAATTAAATACAAATAACTTTTAATATTTTATTTAATTTTTGATATGATTGGAAATATTTTAAATATAATGACGATATAAATTGTGTTCAATAAATTGTTAATAAAATTTTAAAAATATTTAAATTTCTTATTTACGTCAAATATTCTATTTAAATGATATTTCTTATGGTAATGGTTATTGTTTATGGTTATGTTTATTGGAATGGTAATAGAATGGTTATGTTATTGGTATTATATTTCATAGTTGTTGATGATTATGGAAATGAACGTGTAGAATAGAAAGTGGATCTTGAGCCAAATAGGAAATGGAAGTGCAGAAACTGTATGAAAAATGTGGCAGTAGTTATGGTTTTTAGTATAATGTCTTGTATATTGATCCAATTGTTGTGAGGCTACTTCCATTAGAAAGATAAGATATAAGGCTATAACTTTCATGTTTTGATAGATCATTTGATTTTTCAACATCTGGTAGACATGGAATTAGACATCGTGGATTTGATTATGGGTCGTCTCAATATATTAGTGACAGATACAATGAATCTTCATCATCTATATGGCGGGGTATTGGACGTCATGGTTCCGAGTATAGATCTTCAAGTACAGCTGATAGTTCTACTGTGTATCGTGGATTCGGATACTATAATCGTCGTGACGAAAAACTATAATTGTGTTATTATTGTAAAATAGTTTTGTATTGATATATTAATTTGTAATAACTTCATATATTTTATTTTTTAGTATGATGTAATTTATATTTTAATGTTTTTTACCAATTTTTTGAATTTATTAATTTTTTTATACAACCGTTCCGCAATATAACATTGGAACTGGAACGATAGTTGTCGTTCCAAGCACCGCAACCGTTCCGGCGAACCATGCTACACACACTCCATCAACCTGTCAATCAACTCCAGAAATAATGGTAAAAATTGTTGGGCTCCACATTCAAAGTTCCTGACTTTCTCAACACAATCCATCAGGAGGAAAAACCTCAGTATGCCATCTTAGCTACGCTAACCAATAAGGACTAGCACAAACATTTGGCAACCCAGAAGCCCAATTTCAAGTAACATTGGGAGCAATGCCAATCCACCAATATAAACGTACTCAATCATATTCTGGCAGTGACTCTAATACCAACTCGTAATATATAAAGGTCATTTAATCTTAGTAACAAGCTACACATGGAAATATAATCCACCTAGTGACTAAAGCTAATCTGATGTCAGGGATTCCCATATTCAAATGAAATGAAAAATTAACCAGCAAAGATTGAAGCCAAGCCATCCATTTTTCTTTGGCCATATCATTGAAGCCAAGCCATCCATTTTTCTTTGGCCATATCATAAAATTAAAAAATAAATTAAAAAGACTTCATAAAATTACAAAATGAATTAAAAAGACTTCATAAAACTAAAAAGCCAAGAACGAGTTTGTATATACGAACCTGAGTGAGCCACCAGAAGAATTGATGAAGAGCCGGATATCCTTCCTCGAATCCTGAGCGTCTAACAGTAACAGCTGACTAATAATTGAATCAGCGACAAAATCATCAACACTGCTGCCCAGGAATACAATGCGCTCCTTGAGCAACAACCCCATGGCGTCGGAATCGGCGCCACGCATGGAGGTGGCAGGAGTATGAGGGGAAGAAGCTGTGAGATGGAGCAATAGGGATTCCGCCGATGGGGCGCCGACGGAAGAGCCGATAGTTTGGTGGTTTAAGGAAGTGAGGGAGCATCTGAGTGGTAAGATTCGGTGGCGGGTTTTGCCACGCTGCAGGCAGATAGAAGCAGGTGGTGGAGCCTGAGGGACCTGATGGTGGCTGCGGCAGCAGGATGCGACGGAGGAGAGGTTGGAGAACGGCTCGGATTGGATGAGTGAGTCCATCGCCACACTCGGGGATAAAATGTCGGTCACCGGTCCGACGACTTGATCTCAAATTGCTTGGGCTCCTCCAAACGATAAATGTAGGCTTTTTTGAGACACAAATATGGAGCCCAAGTTGAATATATTTAAAATCTGGGTTTTCAGCAAGGGCTTACTCTTACCAACCAGGCCCATTAGCCCATTATTTCCCTGACCTAAAAATACTCTATAAATTCTCATCCTCCTCCATTCTCTTTTTAGTGTTAGGGTTTCTGCCTCCAGTCTAGCAATACGGTGCTTACTTCTCCGGCGGCGTTTCTCAGAGATAACGGTAAAATCAATTTAAATCTGATATTGCACAATGTATCGGAGGCTTCGCCCAGAAACTCTTGAAAAAGAGGAAAATGGAGTGGTCTGTTGATCGATAGTGCAGAAATGGAAAGCTGAGCTTCTATCAGCGGCGGCCAGACAACCGCTGAGATGGATCCACAGATGAGTGCGTTCTTTGGTGCTTGTCTACTAATTCCATCTCATATTTTTGCTTCTCAATCTGAAAATATAATTATAATTTATTTCTTTGGAAAATCTCCCTTAAACTTGAGATTACGAGGTTGATCAGTGATTTTGAAACTCATGGAATTATTGACAGAATAAAAGGTCAACCTGATTTTCTTCAATCATTCTGTTAATCGAGTTTAGACCTTAATTTTGCTAATTAAAAGCCAAAAATAATTAAATTGTTTTTTTAAGGTCGATAATTTGGTAATTCCGACTTGTTTCAACTTTAATCGTCATTAAAGTCGTAATAACATATAAAATGCCGATATTAGCATTAATTTGGTACTGATTCTCAGGGCTTCTATCACAAGTTTACAACAAAAACCATTTCATCACAAAAATAAAAACGGTTTACAAAAGATTATAGGTAACTAGTAGAGAAAGCTATTTTGCAGGTATATCCACTTATTCATGTTCTTGAACAGTGAATCTTCTTGAACAGTCTCGGAGAAGGCCACGACACCGTCTGCACATATTGTAACACCGAAATAGAGGTTAATGAGATCTTATCCATGTGGGCATTGCCTCCATGAGAGGATGGATGACCAAGATATTGCCAAACATACAATTTAAAAAAAAAAGTGGGTCCTACATATTCATGGACAAATCTTGACCATCCATCCTATCATGGGGGCAATGCCCGCATAGGTAGGATGAAATAAACCCGAAATAGAATACCAACATTCGTTCTGTTCTAACGGAACTTATAACTGAAGTTCACCTCTTTTAGTAGTGCTAATACTTAGATTTTTAATTGAATGCCGAATAAAAAACAGAATTTTGGGTCAAAAAATTGATCTATTTAATTAAAATAAAATTTAGGCAAATACATATTATCTGTAGATGAGATCTTATCTATGTGGGCATTATCTTGCTTCATTTCAACGAGTAAGATCTTACTAAACATACAATTTGAAAAAAAAGAGTGGTTTTTATATATGTGTAGGCAAAATCTTGGTCATTCATCATTTTCATGGGTGCAATGCTCACGTGGATATGATGAGATAACCCATATTACCCACTTGATGATGTTACTTATCATTTATTTTATATTCTTATCTTATGGATAAAATTACTCTTGCATTTTCATAAAATGAAATATACAATTCTTGAATTAATGAATATGGTTGTTTTTAAATTAAGATAAGATGGAAAGATTTACTTAGAGAGAATTTGAAAGATGTAAAAACTTGTGTGGGAAGTTTTCGCGGGTCGTATTTGTGAGACGAATCTTTTATTTTGGTTATCTATGATATATTATTTTTATGTTAAGAGTATTATTTTTTATTGTGAATATAGATAAAGTTGACTCGTCTCAAAGATTAAGATCCTTGAGACGGTTTAACATGAGACTCACTTTTTGAAAGATCGATTTTAACATTTATGTGAGTTATGTTGTGTACTTCAAAATTCATCATAATTATCTTTGAAATTTACTTTATATTGAGCGAATTTGAAGGATTTGAACACGGCCTAAATGATATGTAATTATTGGTCTGGGTTCCTCACGAAAATTTGTGAGCGTGTCAAGCATGTTATCGTGTTAAATGTAAAATGATTTAACATTTTTTTATCAAGTGTTGTGAATCGTTCATATTTTTCCATATGATTTCAAAGCTTAAAATAAAAATCGACTATATTTTTACACTAAAGTTGAAAGAATATGTCAAAAATTCAAGAAACTAAACTGTTGAAAATTGAAAATACACAGACAAATTATTTCATCATATTTTTCGGTTTATGTTTTAAGAGTTGAAAGAATATGTTAAAAATTCAAGAAACTAAACTGTTGAAAATTGAAAATACACTTGACAAATTATTTCATCATATTCTTCGGTTTATGTTTTAAACTTTGAAGTAATATCGAAAAAATTATAATAAATGATCGAATTGAGATATACAACGTTTGATAAAAATAAAAAATTAAAAAAAAGTTGGATCATTTTACATTTGGTAAAATTATTTGTGTGACACACAAACAAGTTTTCGTGAAAAAACATGATGATTATTTGTTTTTTTATTATTCTAAAAATGTCATATTTTAGCTATTTTCCCTCATGGTTTGTCCTGGATGGAATCTTCTGTTCCATATTGGTTGCTCGAATAAATCTCATTTATCTGAATTATTAAAAATATTTGAATAATTTTTAAAAAAGACAATAAAATATTCTAATCATTTGACATATAATCGATTGTTGTATTTTTAAAAATAAATGAATAAAATGTTAGTTTGAACAAAATACAATACGATTTGAAATACATAGAACATATGATTTAGTCCTTGGTATACCACCGTTATTTTAGGTTTTGTACACTTTTTTGGAAGTAAATAAAGTAAGATGGAATCATTCGAGAGGCTTTGAACATTTGAGATACAAACTTTAGTTATACAATATATAAATCTTTATTCGAACTTTGGAAATTTTTAGATACGAAGATTTCTGGATTTATATGGATTTTAGTTAACCATAAATTTGACATTCACGCAATTTAGGATCTGACTTAAAAACTTTACGTCAATATATATTGGATTTTTGGTTTATCAAATCCGTATTTGAGAATTGATATGATATAAATACCATATAAAGTCATATAGGATAATCTTATTGATCAAATTTGTCAGGCTCAAATAATTAAAAATAATATTTTTATATCGAAAGTATTAATTTTTTAATATCCATCGACTCAATATATATGTTTAAGAAACGGGAAAATTTAGGAAATCTTATTTGAATAAAGTAAGATAACTAGAATTTATGATGACAAAAACTTGTGTGAAACGGTCTCACGGGTTGTATTTGTGAGATGTTAGGTGTGCAAAAATATCTGACTATGTCCTTTGTGAGACGGTCTCACGAATCTTTATCTGTGAGATAGGTCAGTTTTACTGACATTCACAATAAAAAGTAATATTCTTAGCATAAAAAGTAATATTTTTTAATGGATGACCCAAATAAGAAATCCGTTTAACAAAATACGACCCGTGAGACCGTCTCACACAAGTTTTTGCCAAAATATTTAACATATATGTTTTTTATATTTCATCTCTTTAATACTGAAACTGTAAATCATGCTTTGTATCTAATTTGAGTCAATTAATATCATAAATATATAAATCAGTATATTGATTTAATATTTTTGTAACTAAAGTTTTTTGAATTAGTGTATAAACATGTATAGTAAATGCTCATATTAATAATATTATTATAATTTTATATCAAAATTATTTTTTTATCGGATTTGAAACAGTTGATATTCAAACAGTACATATAAATAATATATTTTTGATGTTTTGTACTAATTTTCATGTGTGAAAAAAACTTCTTGTGAATCAGAGAGTGCGTTCAAACCTAAGTTTGGATTTGGAGATTTAATGACAATTTATCCAATTATAAAAGCTTTTAATGATGGCAAAAACTTGTGTGAGACTATCTCACGGGTATTATTTGTGAGACGGATCTCTTATTTGGGTCACTCATGAAAAAGTATCACTTTTTATGCTAAGAGTATTACTTTTTATTGTGAATATGGGTAAGGTTGATCCGTCTCACAGATTATGATCCGTGAGACGGTCTCACATGAGACTCACTCTTTAATGATTAATAATAAGTTGGGACATAATTATTTATATATGGAACAGCGTCAAACCCTCTTCCGCCGCTGTTTTGTCTAGGCTTATTGATTCACGAAGTCGGATTGGGTCAAGTAAAAGTTTCTAAATGGGCTACTGGATTAGTGGACTAGCTCATTTACTTGGGCTTGGGCTTGGGCCTGGGCCTTCATGGTTTGGCCCTTTGTGTTCTTTCTTCTCCCTGATATTGTCCAGAACCTTAGTTCTCCCCTTCTTCAAAACAGCGGCTGGGCTGCGGCACGGCGGCGGATAGGCAATCCGGAAGCAACGGCGGAGACAGTAAGCGGATTTTTTCTATTCTGTATTTATTCTTCTCTAGTTCTCCGGTCTATGTTGTCTGAGAGCTATGTCAAGAAGTTGCGAGCCGTGGCTGACAACTGTTTGGAGTAATGAAAATTGTTCCACTTTTGGGTCGAAGTGAGATTGGGGATTAAAACACAATCACAAGTGGCAAATTGGAATGCATTTAGGTTATTGCTGTTGATTACTTCGAAAGTCCCATTTTTCTTTGTTTATTATCATTCTTCACTGTTATAGGAATGAATCGATCCCTTGGTGCTGCTGCCCTTAAGCGGAAAAGGCCTGAAACAGATCCCCCGGGCCTGGTCGATGCTGAACGGGCCATTCTCAATTCAATCAAAAGCAAAAAAGATTCGGGTATATGGGTAAGAGACATCAAAGTAGATACCAAGCTAACTGATCATGTAGTAAACAAATCACTCAAGTCGTTGACAGCTAAGAACTTGGTAAAAGAGGTGGTCAACATTCAGAACAAGGGGAAGAAACACTACATGGCGGTCGAGTTCGAGCCTTCGAAGGAGATAAGTGGAGGAGAGTGGTACGTAGATGGGAACCTCGACAAAGAACTTATTAAAATACTCCAAGATCTGTGCCTAAGGTACATGCGGGCTCAGAGGGTTGCCACGTTACAAGGGGTGCATAATGAATTGAAGAAGAAGGGAGTGTTGAATTTCGAAATCTCTGCTCAACAAGTTGCAGAGATACTGAATTCCATGGTTTTGGATGATGAGATTATAGAGGTGAAGAGCACTGGATTGGCGGATTATCATTCGATTCCTATAGGAACAATCTGCTACCGAGTTGCAAGTGGTGCCGGGGTGGTCAAAGGCTCCAAGGTAGGTGTGTTTGCTTCAATTCCTTGTGGTGCTTGTCCCCGAATTAGTCTGTGTACATCCGATGGCTTAATTTCTCCAAGTAATTGTGTTTATTACAATAAATGGTTAGACATTGAATTTTGAATCTTTAATGTTCTTGTCTAAAAGAAAATTGTGGTTTGAGCCCTTTGCAGTTTCTTGAGTATGATGAATCAAAAGCGTTTTATTCCAAACTTGAAGGATTAATCTGGATTTTGAAGCACTGTAAATAGCTAGCTAATTACACACAGACTCATAAATAGGAATTTTCAGATGGGATGAATTTGATGGATTTCAATAGATAATGGTTTTTATTTTAGTTTTTAGCTGGTGAAGGGATTTGTTAGATCTCAACCCGAATCCCAAACTTGGGACACCCTTTGCGACTTCTCAATGACGTATCATTTTGGTGCTAGATGAACTATAAATTATCAGCTATAAGCCTTACTTTTAAGCTTGTTATTGTGAGGGTTTCAACATTACCAGTACAGCAGACTGTTCAAAATCTTTTTTTTTGATAGGAAACATAATTTTATTGATAATAATAAGTTCATATTACAGTAAGCGGACTAGTGGTCCACTAATCGAATCTACTAAAACTTCTAGCAGTACACATAATACCAATCTCTCAAAATATCAGAAATAGATAATCCATGAAAGTTTTTATCCAGTCGAATCCAATTCGCTGTGGTGAATTTTATTTTTCCCCAACAATCTTCTGTGGTTTCCTCAAGATCTTGGAAGATTCTCCTGTTTCTCTCCACAGACTGTTCAAAATCTATGCATGACTAGTAAGAATTTCGGCTGTCTGACCATCATGATAAGTTCAATTTCAGCCGGTGTTGATGTAATTTTTACAAGTTTGAGGAGCCCTCAATTAATTGGTAAAATGAATGTAGACACCCACCATTATAGCCAACACCAAAGTCCCCGATTGCCTTGACTCGTCGGATACCAACCAATGGAGCAAAAAGAAGAAAACATGCCCATCCAAGCTCTTCACCTTTCCAATTTAAATAAGGCATATAAGCCGTCGTTGCCAAACATATGATTAAAATCAAGACAAGAGGTCCAAGAAGCATTGTTGTGACAGTATAGGAGACGAGTACTAGCACGAGAGGTAATATAATCGAATGACTGGTTGAATAAAACGGGAGCAGTAACACAACAGGTATAAACACCAAACACGTAAAGATTGCATTTTCTGAGTCGGAGACTAATGGGAGGTTGACATTGATCGCGGAGGAGTTGCCCCGGAGGAGAAGGCCAAGTGCCACCACGAGAAGTGGGATTATGGGAGACGGCCCTTTTCAGGTGTTGGAAGCATGGTTGAATGAGTCCGTATCACTCATTATGAATCTAGAAACCAAGTCAGGCTGCAGTTTTACTACTTGTGAAGTTTAGTTCTTACACTTTCGTAGTGGAAACTTTGATTCAAGAAATATATATGGGAACCGGAAAGTGGGTGTGATGATGGCAAATGGATATCGTGACAAAAGTTTAAGTGATTATAATGGATATGTTTATGTGATTTTCTATAGTTAATTGTATTGTTTTGTCACGGTATTTTGAAATATATCGAGAAAAAGAATCAACTTTAAATGTTGAAACGAATTTTGGACATACGAATAAACAATCTTTGTACTTTTACTAGAACTCGGGTGAATGTTGTGCATTAAGGGAGGAAAAATGGCATATATCAAGAAGATGATTGAATGTCAAGAATCACTATCTATTTTACATGTAAACTCAAAGTGAAGGCTGAGTTGTGCATGAATCCAAGGGAAGTTTCAAATTGCATGGGACAAATAACTAGCGATGCCATAAATTTGACCTTTCCAGACGAAAAAATGGGATTTTAGAACAAGATTCATGTCAGTTGATAAAATTGCATTTATTGGTAGGAAGCTCAAATTCTTGATTATGGGGATTTAAATCTCAAAGGAAATGACTAAAATGAAATAGAAATTTAGTGATGAAAGAGGGACTAAATCTTTCTTTCTTTTTTCCTTAAAGCTCCTGTTAATATGAAATTTTCTCAAGATATACTTACAGGTACCCCTTGTAGGACTATGAAAAATCGACTCCGTTAGTCAGTAAAAGATGAAGATTAATCACTTGATCATTCTTTAAAACACAAACTGTTCGTGAAAGCACTTTTACGTCCTTTCCCTAAGAGTCCATTTCATTTGAAATGTGATGTGCATATTCGAACTGTTTTGCCCTAAAACTGCAGCCTGCTTTCTGGAATAAGCTTTTTATTGGTGGGCAAAATGATGATTTGAACCCTCCAATCTCTTGTTCAATATAAAAAGTTTTCCCGGAATAGAGTACATACGGAAACAACAGAATAACATTGTTGACAACTTGAAGAAGCACGATATGCTTGTAGATTTCATTTTATTTTATTCTTAGTTAAATAACTCAATGTTTCACAGGATCACAAACCGGTAATCGACTCATGACCAAATGAGAATTGCAATAAAACATCAAAAGTTACCATCTGCAGATCAATATACTCCAGCTTACTGGCACATATCATCTTTATTTGTAATGAGTCTCACCTTTAGACAATTACGACATTCCTCGTACCTCGTATTCATGAAATACTTGAAGCGGGGATTCCTTAGAAACGGGCCTGTCTTCTGACCATAACTCTAAATTTACAGTCCCTGTACCCCAATGAATGAGACATTTATAAACCTGATTGATATTGAACCGGTTCACTAGACATAAGCCAAGATTTTTATCAACAAGCATCCATTCACCTGGAAAGAAAACTCATATTTAAGAAGGGAAAGCACTAAAATTTGATCTGCATGAAGGTTAAACAATACGTATTATTCAACGATCTAGAAAAAAGCAGGCAAGTTACCATTTGGCCGAAGACTCCCTTCAAATAACCGTTCGCTAGATTCAGGCCAGACCTCGAGTTTGGACCCATCAATTGAAGTAAATGATATATATGATTCTGTAGGGTGTAACAAGTTGAATGTAGGGTGCACTCGTAAGCACACAAGCCTGAAATTTGATGAGGCGATGTTCAGCCTAAAGAAAATAAAAATTGATAGTGAAAATGTATTTTATCGGTTAACCTTGAGAATCCACCAGAACCAGCACCAACTTCGCGAGCAATGATGCCAGAATCAATTCTGAGAACTTTTGGGTCGTCTTTCGTGAGATATATCTCCCTCTCAAGAATCAATCCACCTCCAATATCACCCTCTAATTTCAGCAACTCCTTTTCTCCTCCCTGCTCCAGGCCCTTTCTGCACAAGCAAAAGGTGGCAGTAAATGTCAAGTATGCAGTCCTGAAAAATCACACATTATCTTTTATACTTGTGGGTTTCTGAAAGTCCCCCATTGCCTAAAAGTATATTTCAGTCGTTCTTTATAATGAATTGGTGGAGATGAGTAAACTTGAGTGAGATCATCCTAGATGACAGCAGACGTGCTAGAATGTTAACGGTGTTAATTTACATATAGAGTTGGTTGGAACTAAGTTACCACTTTATCACTCCCAAATGGATAGCTAGGATTCTAGGAAGGGGTTTAGATTGTGTCAAGCCAGCTCATAAGCCTGTCATACCAGCTTGGCACAAACTCAATCAATCTTAAGGTTTATCCAGCTCGGACTATTTCAGTTACTCAAAACTCATGACCTAGGACTAGCAAACCAAACTTGTTATATGAGCTCATGGACATGTTCGCGGAACAAAAATTGTAATCCCAAACTAAGTTCACATGTCTGTCTGCTCGAGACTGAGAATTTTCACAAGATTGATTGAGATCGACTCGTTTGCACCAAAAAATCAATACCGCAATAATGATAAAGTAATTATTTAGCGATTAATATGCTTACTCAATGACAGAATACTCCTCCAAGCACCCCGCAGACCGGAATTCCACACCACTATACTCTTCATAGCCACCAGCACCAACTTGACTATGAAGCCATTGAGTTTCTGTCACATACAGGAAAAAACAGGTAATTATGAAACAGGAACATCATTCACATTCAAGTAAACAATTTAAAGTTTACATAGACAACAGGAAAAAGCATTATGTTCCACAAAATGTTGAAAAAATAGTTGAATGCCAACACAAAAACTTCAATCAAAGAAACTCTATATAAGCCTAACAATATAAGAGTTCATATTAAGAATTACCCGAGGGAAGATGCTCCATAGAAACAATTCTACCACCAGTCCATGGTACTACTTTTAGAATCCAATCCCGGCTTTTCATTTCTACAGGGGTAAATGATAATTCTGTTCCTTTATGCTCAGAAACATTATCCATGTCTGGAATATGGTTCTCACTTTCTGCAAAAAAATGTGAGACTCGTTTGTATCTTACAAAGAAAATACACATTTGCTTTAGAAATCACCGGACATAAGATAATGTGAAAAATAGATGATAACTAAAAGAAAATAATACGTAAAAAAGATACTAGAATTCTCGAAGAGTGGGTTACCTATACGAATTTGGAATTGCTTTTCACTTGCTAAGACTAGTTCTGATATTTCACTTTTTGAAGGCATTGGGATTTCAAGAATCTCTCCATCTGTACCCCATGCATCAATCTGTATGACATGACCATAAATTAAATCATCAGTGGATCCCAAGAACTTGTTAAAATAAAAGGCACATAAATCTTCTCAAGAAAAAAATATACACACTGTTCAACTCCATGAAAAAGAAGTTGTGTACCATCGCACATTTGCCAAGCAGTAGTTTCACGTGTAAACGTCGGTTTGGTCGCTTCCATATACCTTCAGTCTTTAATACCTTCACTGTGACTGCAGAAGACTGACATTCAGCAACATATGTTGTCATAAGATATCCTCCATTAACATAGTCGTATCCATCTCCAGCATCTTCAAAGAAAGAACCTTCGGCATTACCTGCAATTTACTCAATCCAATACAGAAGCGATTCATCAATGTAACTTACTCTATAAAATATTTTGCAGTGTTACTAAAATGCATAATCAGAAAGATTACCATATTCATCTAAAGCCACCAGCAGTGTTAAATCGTCGGTATAATTAGCTTCACCAACATGTTGATAAAGAGGAGCCAAAGGAATGATTGATCCACCTTTTAGATACAATGCAGGCAAATCCTAGGTAAGCCAAGAGTGGGGAAAATGTGGAAAAGGTCACAGATCATGGTTAACAGAGACTTTAAAAAACAGAATAGGAAAGTTTGATGAAGTTGAAAGGAATTAGTTACTGGATGAGAATCTTCAAAATCAAAACTCAACCAGATGCCTTTAGGCAACTTGTGCTGCATTTGACATAACTCCTGATCTTGTCCAGTGCTGCAACACGAAGAACAATTTTCAAAGTTGATATTTTGTTCATATATATCATTGTATTGACCAGTAACATAAGTGGCTACGGTCTAAGTTTACCCATTCTACCATTCTTTATACTAAAGAAAAATGAGTATAGCAGGTGACACCAAGTTTTTTAAGTGAACTACTCTGTAGTGGGGATACTAACATGCAGATCTATATTGAATGTTGAAAAATCTAACGCTATATATTCAAGAAAGAGATATTAACCTTGCATATATGAGAAGTGGACCCAACAGAAACGAATTTTCTTGTTCTCTCAACTCCAAATCTTTGGGATCTGCAAATATTTTAAAAGTTTTAACCTACCAAACATAGGGAACCTATTATAATCCAAATTCAATCGAATTTATGAATAAAAACACACCAGCGAAAAATGTGGGAGTCACAACTGGAATACCCCTTCTATGGGCAATGTAAAACAGTGTATAAATGTGCGGTAAAAATCGATATCGCCTCCTTAATGCCCGTCGACAAACTTCTTCGCACTTTTAGACATGGCAAATAAGAAAGCAAGAAAACAGGAAAAAATTATATATAATCGATAACGTCATCAAGCAATAAAAATTACATGATTTGCTATTAACCGTTGAAACATACTAGTGCAGATAGAAAGAAAAAATGCTATGATGGGGAAGATATAGAATTTTTTCAACAGCTCAGGTAGATAAAATTAATTTCATATGAATATAAGAACATCAATTTGGTTAAATATGTCGATTTTCTATAGTTCAGTATTAACCGCGCTTGAATGCTGCCCTAATCAAAGAATACATCCCCGTGGACCCAGCATCTTTTAAAAAGATTCTAGCATAAACCAATAAAACTAGAAGGCGAACCTCTTCCCCAAAAGACCAGGGTTCATGATCAGCTGTTCCAGTTTCAGAATGTCCACGGCAAAAAGGAAACATGGACCCTACTCCCATCCACTTCCCGAACAGTTTTGGTGTTGCATTACCAGCAAATCCACCAATATCCGGCCCTGAGAGTGGTTGACCGCTAAGACCCTGGACAAAAGCTTATTTTCATCAGAGTAGTTGATTTTGTATACAAAATGGAGGAGAACAATGTTTTTAATTAAGGACTAATAGGTTCAGTATCATAAAACCTGCCACTTACCAATTGAAGAACCATGGAGATGCTCATGTGAAAATGCTCCCAATTAGAAAGATTATCTCCTGTCCATGTTGCAGCATATCTTTGGCTGCCCACAAATCCAGCTCGTGTAAGAACAAAAGGACGTTTTCGTTCATTTGCCAGTTTCATGCCTTGGTATGTTGATCTTGCCATCAGCATACCATAAACCTGAGACGAGTAAGTAAAATTAGTGACTGAAAGTCAGAAGGGGGTCCAATTTATAGCAATTCATTAATTTTATCAGTACCTTCAGGTGAACAAAAAATATGGATAGTTCTAGGCTTCATATTAAATTGTTTCATCATACGAAAAGCGTGATAAAAAAAAGTGTATTACATTGTGATAGTATGAATGGCTCTGACAACCTCCAAGTTCTGCATCTCCCCTATGAATATTGGTCTCTGGCATTGTCTTTGTTGCACTCTGTTACAAAAATAAGGCTGTAAAATGCAACGGAACAGGAAATCTCGTGCCTCCAGAAAACCTCTAAACCTCACCTTGAAAACAGCTGGTTCATTCATATCATTCCATATGCCATCCACGCCATTAGAAATAAAGTCTTTAACAAGATTGGCCCACCAAGAACGGGCTCTGAATTGTGTGAAATCGGGAAAGACACAAGGGCCTGGCCACACCTCCCCTAAAGTAGAAACAACGCAGATAAATAACAAGAACCGAGAGAAGCCTAAGCAAAAATATAAATGAAGAAAAGTGCCCTAGGCTATAGAAACCAAAGTTTCCAAGCTTTCATTTGAATCATTACTAATCATAGTTTTTTTTATTTATAATTTTATGCATAGGGTGTTTAAGGTGCATATACCAACAAAAGGTTTTCCGTCAGCATCTTGAATCCAGATATCGCTTTCTGAACCACTGTCACAAACAAAATAGCCCTTTTCGTTTTTTATCCCTGGATCAAGCATCCATATAGCTTTGAAGCCAGATTGATGAAGATCTTCTACTAGAGACTTAGGATCTGGGAATCGTTCCTGGAAATCAATTTACCATTGCTTACAGGAATAAATAATATCAAAACAGACATTGACTAACAAGAAGCAGTGGCAGTGAAGCACATGACAATCAATCACTGAAATATCAATGGTCTTTACCTTAAAGCGTCTGTAGAAAATTTAGAATTCAAATCATACAAATTGTTTTTCCGTTTCATTATATAGCTGTTAAACATAAGCTGTCAGTGATTCCACTTTTGGGGGAGTTGATAAGTAGCATTAATTATATATATTGTTGCAGTTTTTAATGCTAGAGAAATTCCTCATTCACTAAAATTATTCATGGTGCCGGAGACAGGTTCGGATAATCTACAACTAAAACAATTCCATGGCTGCTGAGAATAGTTATTTGTCA
Organism: Primulina eburnea; assembly: GCF_022965805.1. Classification (NCBI taxonomy): domain Eukaryota; kingdom Viridiplantae; phylum Streptophyta; class Magnoliopsida; order Lamiales; family Gesneriaceae; genus Primulina; species Primulina eburnea. The sequence continues at coordinate 33,645,447 of NC_133106.1, read as the reverse complement.
TTGGAAGACATCTCGAACAGTGTAGGAGCCGTCAATAAAACCTCGTTTTCCATACCGGATCATAAATTAAATGTCCATGGTTATTTGCAGTGCTCCCAATCACTAATGATCTTCATTCTGGAAAAGGAAGGGATGAATACCTCAATGGTAAGTGTGAGTAACCAGCAAAAGAAGATCCAAAGTTTCACAAATGGGACATAATAAATAATCTTCTCGTTGTATGGCTACTCAACTCCATGACTAATTAGGCAGGTCAAATAAATGACATAAAAGATCAGGCATCTGGATATTGCACATATGCTTGGGAGATTTTGGTCACCTGTTGTGGTAAGATACAACCTGTTGTAGAAGAAACAATTCGAAAGCGAGCAACGGCACACGGCATTTGTGAAGGCGTGTGGCATAGAAGATTGTTACAGGAATTGCATATTTTATTGAAGAACCTATAATGATGTTTGTGATTGTCAACAACAATTAGTACTGTAGTTTGCCCATGGCTGAGGAACACGTTCAACGCCAAGCTTGGCATAATTGATTATTGCTCAGCTTGAGGGGAAGTATAGCTAATTTAGAAATTCAAATTACACAATTGTTACTCTGATCCCATAATTGTCGTTATTAAAAATAAGTTGCAGTTGTTCCACATTTAGAGGAGTTGATAGGTATAATTCTTTGTCTGTATATTGCCATACTTCAATATCTGAATTCAAGAGAAATTCTTCATTCTCTATTTTTCTTCAGCTTCATTTATATGAAAGACAGAAAGTAAATATCAATTGCATACAACAATAAAAATGTACTAGGAAAAATCATGCCTGGTCAAAAGTGAAACAACGAAAACCATCCATGTAATCTATGTCCATCCATATGACGTCACAAGGTATTCCTTTTTCTCTGAACGTCTTTGCTATCTGCAATGAGCACAAAAAACAAAAGTCCAAGACGAGTAAAAATTCCAAAACACTGAGAAACACCAGTATGCGAACTAATAGAAACTTTTGCAGGTCTACATAAAAACTACATACACTTCTATATAGACAAATTAAATGTGACTTGGGAAACTGGAGGTTGGTTAATTTGGGACTTGCATACCATAATAGGAAATTTATTCAATTTGGAAACAACAGATACATGAACAAAAACAGATATAATAAACTACATAATTAATGGCAAGGTGTATGTATATATGGTCAACCTGGCGAACTCGTTTATCAGAATTATAGCTCCAACGACATTGATGATAGCCCAAGGACCATTTTGGGGGCATAAATACAGTTCCTGCAGGTAAAATCTCAAACAAACAAACATCAATTGCATTCAGTGACGAAGGCGAGAACTGCTAAAGAAGTGGCAAATATTACGCGACAACAGAAGGACCCATTCACAGGAAATTTCAACTTCTCAGCAGACACGCTTTATAGTGCATACTTAAATGAAAAAAATGCTTAGATACAAGAAGTAATGATAAAAATATTTCTAGTTGTCACAACAATAATTCCATATATAAATTAATATATAGGAACAAATTTTTCAGAAAGCATCAACACATTATAAAATATGTCACAAAAAAAATGACATGGTGTGGCAAAGGATTTATTGCACAGTGTGACAAAACATAGAAGTATACATTAAGACCAAGCTCTGGATAGCAAATTACCAATTGCTCGTGAAAAAGATGCTAGAACGTCGGTTGGTGAAGCAAATGGACCAAATGTGATGACAGGATAGGAGGATGAAGAAATGAACTTTATGTTTAGTTCCTTCTGCAAATCAATCTGCCCAAAAAATAATCATTGAAACAACTTTTTACTAAGGTCAAGAAACTTCACAAGATAGCCATAAAATCAAAAGTACCTCGCAGCGTCTTGTTGTATCCGCGAGAACCCCTAACGCCTCTCCGTTAGAAAGAACTGCTAGAACCCAGGGGTGTGATTGATACAAGGAAGCAGTTTCGGGACCATAGCCATATGCATCAGTGTTCCATGTGAATATCTATCTCTCATTTAAATTAGTTTACGTAAATAAATAGATATTGACATCCAAATTATCACATACCTCCTGTAAGTAACCACAAAAGAATAATAAATTGAATGGATCAATAAGCTTACCCTCTTTCCCGTACGTTCTAGCTTCCCACCAACTTCTCCAGTTCCATAGAACGAGGTGTTTGGAGGGAACTAAATTATAGCAAGATTGAATCCCATAAATGAATTAAAAAATTTACTCTCATCAAACAGCAATATTCAAGTTTTCTACACAAAGATGTGGATGACAGAAGATATTCGATTGTACCTCAATACTGACAATCTGTTGTCCCCTTACACATTCAAAAGTGGGAATGTAGGATGGAACTTGATGAACACTCATGACTGGTGTATCCCTAACTTTAGGATTTTCAAAAGAAATGCTGGGAAATGCCGCATTTCTGTCATCTACTGAACAATCGAAACGGAGCACCCCTTCACCGAGAATTGGTTCGTAAATCATTTTACCTGATCGCACATTATTTGAATTCAATGACTCCCCTTCACATCCCGCCATCATGGATATAATAAACGATCTTTGATGAATTAGTCTCCTTTCAAGTCTCTCCTTTCTATATGCCAAATAATCACATCAAGAATCTTCCCCAGATCATGCAACTTCATAAATGACCAACAACAAGACAGAGAAGTAAATCTAGAATCAGCAAAACAAATACTCTACATATCTATAAAAATAACAGTACATAATGAGACGAAAAAAACAAGACTGAATCACTCAAACAATTAGCCATAAATATCAATAAATCACATATTTTCTTTCTTGAATTCATCCATGACAAACAGCTGAAGTAAAAGAAACTCTAAAAAGCAATGGAAGCGGAAAGGTGGCATATTGAACTGACCTGATTGAGCTAAAAAGATGCGCTACTGCAACATCTGTAACAGTAAAATGGGATTCTAAACTAAACCAATACAGAGAACAGAGGTTTCTTAGTGACCCACTTAAAGTTCTTGAAATATAACCGCGAGTTAAAACAGATGAACCAATGGGGCGCTGCCTATCCGGCAAAACCAGCACTCTACTCCAACACAGTGTCCTCTCCATTATGGTTCAGAAAAACATTTATAAATAGAAAGGAATACTTAATTTAATTGTCCAATAATTGACAGAACAGGGAAATTAACAGTCCATGTAAAAAAATCAATCGATGATCAATCCAGCGGTGAAATTCATAATTTTTAGAAATTCGGTGACTGAAAGAAAGGAGGATGATGTGTCCTAAACAAAAAAGTGGAAAGCACTCGTATGCGATCTGTGCTCTTTTGGACGCAAACGCAAGGGAATATTTTGTTATTAAATAATTTTTACAAAATATTAGAAAATATATTTAAGTCCATAATACTTTTAAAACGAGTTTTTATATCTAGATTAGAGTACGACTTAAGTGAAATAGTCTCGCAAATTTTCATGAAATGGATAAATTATATGACAAAAGCTTATATGAGACGATCTCACAGATCTCTTATTTGGGTTATCAATGAAAAAATAAGTGGAGTGTATTCAATTCAGAGTTTTGATGACTTTTAATGACTTTTTTAAATGATAAACTTTTATGGATTTGATAAATTTTTATTGACTTTTATGGAATCTCACATATTTATAAACAGATTTATGTAGATTTTTTTGCAAGATTTTTATAGACTTTTGTAGACTTTTTTGCAAGATTTTTATAGACTTTTGTAGATTTTTTTTTATAGAATTTTATAAATTTTGTACTTAACTATAACATGTGATTTTTTATTAATTTCTTTGAACTAATAATTAATTGACATATATAACATATTCAATTTGAAATTATTTTTAATATTTATATTAATAAATAAATTTAATTATTTAAAAGTTAAATCGTTTAATCCTTACATTTATATATATATGTGGGTTTATATGCATGTTTGTAAATTTTTTAAAATACATCAATTGATTAACATGTAATCTTATTTTTAAATTGATAATATAAATGTAAAAATAATATTATTTATTATTGTGTGAATATAATTTTGTATAAAAATATCATAGCTTACATATTAATTAAAAATACGAAAATGAATTTAAAAAATCATTGTTGTTACGAAACTATTCAATTATTAAGAATTAAACAACATTTTTTTTATCATCTTTTATTATTATTGAATATTACATTAATTTGTATAAATCATAAATTAAAAATCACAAAATCAATTCTATAATTCAAAATTTCCCCGTGTTATTAAAATAAAAAATTATTAAATGAACAATCAGCCAAAAAATGAAAAATTTGAAAAAGAAAGATGAAAATATATATAGAGATACACTTCGAAAATTTGAGAGAGTAATAGAAATAGATGAGAGGAGAGAATATATGAAGATATGTGATGTGAAGCGACAAAGAGAGAGTTAGAAGTTTTAAAAATCCATTCAAATCTTTGGGGTGAACCAAATACAATTTTTTACAATTTGTAGTTGTACCTTAGGCTTTAATGTTTGTATGTCAATGAATTTCATGGAGTTATTAAAAGTCCATGGAAAATTTGAATACCTGTAGACTTTTATAGAGTTTATAAAAGTCAATGTTGAATACCACTTGACTTTTTAAAACTCCATGAAAGTCTATTTTGAATACCACAAGACTTCTATAGAGTATGCAAAAGTCTTGATTGAATACCTCTAGATTTTTAAAATATACAAAAGTCATTAAAAGTCAATAAATTTCCCACGTTGAATACACCCTCCTAATATAGGTAGGATTGACTTATCTCATAGATAAAGATTCGTGAGACCGTCTCACAAGAGAACTACTCGCAACTATATTCATACTTAAAGTAATATATGTTTATTCTTATAAAGTAATATGTTTTTATTAATTGGATCCAGTTGGAGATCTCATATAAAAAAATAACTCATAAAATTGTCTCACAAGAATTTTTGCGTTTAAATTTATGATATGATATGATGATTTTAATTATTTTTTTAAAATTTAAGAGTACTAATAAATTCATTTTACGATCATACCATAACGCTTACAATTTCAGACACACAAAAAAAAAAGTTAAGTTTATCGATTTTGAAATTTTGAAATAAATTATTCAATCCAATTACAACTTAATGTTTTATCATTTTGATCTCTCGTATTTATGCCTTGTATTGCGTGAGATGAATGATTAAATGATGAAATAGGATTTATCAGATAAATTGAAGAATGAATTAGATTTTATTGGGCTACCATATATGTCTTTTTGCATGTAAACAAGAATAGTATTTTGAATACCACCTTCTATTTTATTTTAATTATATATAATTTTAATTTAAAGACGTGGATCAATTATTGATTACTAGAAACAAAAAAACATGTACATATGTGTGTTGGTTCAATATAAAATAATCTTGATCGGATTAGCTTTCTGATTGGATTCAGCTTTGATAAAAGATCTCATCAATATCAACGTCAACATCTGTTCGACTAAATGATTATAAAAACAAATTTTGCTTATCAAAACAAAGGTGGAATCAGAATATGCTTTGATTTTATTTTTATTTATTTTTTAATATATTAAAGAAAGTTTTCAACATGAGGCCAAGGAGCTAGTTTTGAAAAATATGAGGAATGAAAACTACTTATATGGTTTAATAACTTAATGTTTAATGAAAGGAAAAAACTTGTTTGAGACAGTTTCACGGGTCGTATTTGTGAGACGGATCTCTTATTTGGATCACCCATACAAAAATATTACTTTTTATGTTAAGAGTATTATTTTTTATTGTGAATATGGATAAGGTTGACCCGTCTAACATGATACTCACTCTTAATGAAATTTGATTTGTTTAATTATTTAAAGTAGATGAGTGCAAGTACGTTTCATCGCTGACGAATCAATCGACCAACTCCGAATTAAAAAAAAAAAAAAACCATGTTTTCAGGGGATTTGTTATACTGTGACCGTGAGTACATACACCTAAATCATTTGCCACTTATGGGCCACATCATATCATCAATTTAAGCTATCCTTCTATATTCATGCACAATACATGAATACATATTACATACATACATATGCATACAGACACACACACATACACACACATATATATAATTGATCTTTTGGACATCTATTGTGAATCCCATATGAGCACAGATAATGTGATATTTATCTATTGAATATAATGAAATTGTACATTTGATGGATAGACGTCGTATTTTAACATGAGCTGTCGCAATTTTTTGGAACAAGAGAAGATGTATTTTCAATGGATATATAAATATAAGGTGATAGATTAAACACATAGAAGCAAAAATACAAAAATAATTCTTGGATGGGGTGTTTGAGTTTTGTAGATTTGTGAGTGTGATAACAAATTATTATTAGTTTGATTATCTCTCTCGACATTTTCTCGATAAAAGTTATTGTACTGGGCTTGTCTAAGACGATCTACTCGACTGACATGCTTTACATGTTACCATGTTAAAGCTCGAGGGTTTATTCAGCGAGTAGGTCTTATGTGAGACCGTCTCACGGATCTTAATCCGTGAGACGGGTCAACCCTACCCATATTCACAATAAAAAGTAGTACTCTTAGCATAAAAAGTAATACTTTTTCATGGATGACCCAAATAAAAGATCCGTCTCACAAATATGACCCGTGAGACCGTCTCACACAAGTTTTTGCCTTATTCAGCACGCATTCGATGAATTGTGGCTGCGAGTTTTCCGTCACATGAAAAAATACACACACAAATAACACATAGAAGAATAGATGATAGTGACTACACTTCCAACACTTTGGTATGCATATCTTGGATTAGCTGCTAAGGAAGAAAATAGAGACAAAGGAGAAGTGAGAAAAAATCTATGTTTATTTTTATATGGAGTATAAGATTATATATATTTTAAATATACAGCCAAACATTTAAGCGGCTAGTGCTAAAATGAAATATGTGCATTATCTAGCATTGAAAACAATCGGGCATTAATATGAAACTGAAACCATTAATCTTGGAATTATGGAGCTGATTGATTTATCTCAAATATGTGAGAAAGTCTCACAAGAGACTCTTTTGTTAAATAACTAGAGTAAAAACTTACATATTGATATAATAATATTGAAATAGAGGAGAAACAATATCGATATGACATAGATTAACTCAGCTCTTAGCGATTAGACAACCACAAATTTTCAATATTTTGCCATCTGATGATGGATGTGAATTGTTAGAAAATCAGATTTCCAATAATAATAATTATTATTATAATTATAAACCAAAGAATCAATGTGTACTTGATTAAGGATTATTTGAAATTTAAATCCTACAATTTTTTCTACGAGTCATTTATTGAATAGATTTAACAATTCTTGAAAATTTTAGGATCATTTCGAAATATCATACAACTTCAAGGTCCTTAAATGATTTCCACGTCACGACCTTATCATTCTTCAACAAACAACCAATGAATGTGAAATCAAGATGGTGTGGGCCTCCTGGGCAGGCAAACGTCAATCAATGATTTGCCTAATAAATTTAAAAAGCATCCAAATTTTTTATTAAAAAAATAATATTAAATAAAAATATAAAAATATTTATATAGAGAAAATTGTTGTACGAAAAACATAAAATATAAATTAAAATGACTACAAGTATCTCTCTTACAAAATAGATTGGCTCGACCCATCGTCCATCGATATTGGATAACTTTGTAAATGTTGTTAAAAGATTATTCTATAATGAGATATTCGATTCGAATTCGATAAGAAAAAGGTAAAAACTTGTATGAAACGGTCTCACGGGTTGTATTTATGAGACATATCTCTTATTTGGGTCATCCATAAAAAAATATTATTTTTTATGCTAAGAGTATTACTTTTTATTGTGAATATGGATAGAGTTGACTCGTCTCACAAATTAAGATCCGTGAGACGATCTCACATAAGACTCACTCTAAGAAAAATTCCACAACACAAGTTTAAACCATCCTAATTTGCTATTTTTATTAAAAATAAATTTTACCGTGAAAATAGAAAATTATCTCTAGGTGAGTGTGGGTGGCATATATAGGTTACATATTTTAGAATATGTTTCTTGTGAGATGATGTCATGAATATTTATCTGTGAAACGAGTCAACTCTACAAATATTTACAATAAAAGTAATACTCTTATCATAAAAAGTAATATTTTTTCATAGATGATTCAAATAAGAGATATGTCTAATAAAATACGACCCGTAAAATCATTTCACATAAGTTTTTACCAATATTTAATAATGTTTTCTTTTTTCTTTCTTAGTGCAAGAGTTAATGCTGTCCTCTTCATACGATAATTTAAATATATATTTTTTAAAATATATATATTTAAAATAAAAAATAAAAAATAAGGACCTTATCCTTGTACATATATTTTATTTTATGCGAAGTCCTCCTAACTAAAAAATTATATTTTTTAAAATAAAAAATAAGGACCTTATCCTTGTACATATATTTTATTTCGCGAAGTCCTCCTAATACCATTTCTTTAGTGTCCAAATCGATATCATCCCCATTAACATAATCCTTACACATTGTGGGGACGTGTCATGTATCAATCTTATAATTCTCAAATTATGCTATAAAACCACTTTAAGTTACAGTACATTTTTCATGTACAATCGATCGTTTGGTACAACTGATAAGATATTAAATCATTACATAATATTAGTTTATTTAGTCTTTAAATCAAAGTATTAAAATTTTACGTCGTTATGTTTTCTATATATACCACGTATCTTTGTTACTGACTAAATCTAAATATGATTTCTCACCAAAAACATAATAAATTGAAGGTTAATTTATATGATACGGGAACATATTATTTTGGTGTTTATTGGACATGTACATGCCTAAAAAGTGACTGTCTATGAAGTAATTTGATTTTCGTAGGATAATAAGTTAAATAGGATAAGATAGTTATTTAGTAAACATAATTATATAAGTATATTTATTAAAAAAAATTATATAAGTATAATATCAAGATTCCTTAAGAAAAATCAAAATCCAAAGAAAAATAAATGTAAAATATTTAAATGTCATAAATAAATGTGATTTTCAATCCAAAAAAAGAAATTCGATATACGTTGAAATTAAATATTTTGTCTTTAAATAAAATTTGCTTTTAAAACGAAATTCAATATTTTGTCTATAAAGAAATTCAAAAAAAGAAATTAAATAAAAGTTAAAACTAGCGTTGAACATTTTGTTTTTAAAACTAATTTGCTATATAAATAGTGTTTACAAGATATATCAATCTTTTCTCAATATACAACGATTTTCAACTTTTGATGATAATACTACAAATCATAAATTTTATAACCAGAAATGTTGTAAACTCTATTTGGGAAGAAATAAGAGAACGAAATTCAATATGAATGCAAATATTTTCTTTTTGTCTGATTATCTCAAAATTTGACGTTATTTCTGAAAAATATATTTAATATATTCAGATGAATTAATATTTAAGTTATAACTCTCAAAATTGACTAAAAGACACCTTTTGACAACATTGTTTCATGAAAACTCACACATACGAATTACGATCAAATAATATATCATGAACCAAAGTGCCACTAATCGGGCACCTAGACGCCTCCCTCTTGGCCTAGAAATTCATAAATAGGTGCTAAGACGTTTCTTGAGCCTGAACACCTCTCTTGCATAGCATGAGACGCTCAGGCGCCTCCCTGGCCTGTAAATTTTTATGTCGCACATGGGACGCTCATTTCGGGGCTCCAACACCTCCCTTGAAACATGTTTTACTCCGTTTTGTTCGGTCGATGTTTATTCGTTCTTTTGTTTGCTTAAATTTCATTCATTAAACTTTAAATTTTATAACAGTTCAAAACTTTATATTTATCGTGTCCAAAAGGTACGAACTTTATTGGATTTTTTCTGAAATAAATAAAATCTATAGGATTTTTGGTAAGAAAGATCGGGGAGGAGGAGAATTTTAATCGCTTTTTTTCAGTTCAGAAACAAGAACACGTTTCACCGAGGTGGATACCATAGGAACCTTCGTTTACTGCAAGGAAAAAAAATTCAGTTCATAATAAAATAATAACGTACAGACATACGTAAATGGTGATTAGTGAGGTAATGAGAGATTCTAGTCCCGATAAGCTGTAGGATTACAGATTACCTTTTCTCCTATCCATTTCGTTTGGCTCCACCATAAGCAAAACAATAGTAAAAACAGGGACCCTCCTTCCAAAAAGTGCTCACAATTATGAATTCACTGTCAGCCAAGATTGTATATATGCATACAACAGATGGAGGGCCTGTGTATCGGGTGAGGGAGATAGAGAGGGAAAAGTTGAAGAATTAGAGGGAAGAATTAAAAGGGGCAATTGGGTTTTTCTTTTTTTTTTTGTGGATTATTTTGGCTGATGCTAGAGTTGATAAGTTCCAATTCTATGGATCTTGGGAGTTTCAGCGTTATAATCAGTGTCAGCTTCCACCATATACATTTTATTACTTGCCGTTACTTCGCTTCATCTTCACCATCTTTGTCTGTGCGTTCCTCTTGTTTTGGAAGTTACCACTCAGCACCCAGAATGGTCTCTGTTAACCACTCCATTAAACCTTCATCTCCTTTGATTTCGGAGCTTTTATCTTCACCGGTTTTTGACGAGGAGAAAGCTTGATTTTTTCGAGTTTTCTTGATTGCTGGCCCCTCTTTACTTCTGTTTCTTTTTGTCTTGTGGGGGGTTTTTGCTGCTTTTTGGCGTTTCATAACAACAGCTGTCTCCTTTTGAGATTAATCTCTGCAACCGTTTGTTTTGTTTTGTTTGTTTTCTTTTCTTGAGAAGCTGGGGCTTTTGAAGAGAAATTTCTAGAAAATTTGGTCTTGTGTCGACATGTGCGATTGTTGGGAGGTTTAAAGATTGCCCTGTCCTAATCATTTAATGGGAAATTGAAGAATGATGTGTGTTTCTTTACCTGGGTTTGGTAACCAGCAGATGATGATTACTGGTGGGATTGACGCATCTTGTGTCGCTATGCCTTCTTTGGGAACTTTTGGCAGGTAAAATCGTCATTTTGACTTTGAGTTCAAGAATTCAATGGGTTTTGATGGATTTTTTGTGACATAACATACAATTGATTGCTATGGAGGATTTTATATAGATGCGTTGAATGTGAGTTTAACTTAGCATCATCAGGTATGCTTTTGATTGTATCCATGGATGTTGGAGTGACGGCAAAGGGAAATTCAACTATATGACTGCTAAAACAGCTAGAAATGCTGCAGTTAAAAAGATGAATACGAGCGTTTCTCATCTGGCTTCTTGTACTCTGGCAGTATCAGCCTTATCGTATAATTCGTCAAGGGCCAATTTATACAAGGAGGTTGAATTAGTTTCTCTCGATATCCTCTTTTGTTGAAACCAGAATGAAACTTAAATTTTATATCCCCTCGTGTTTATGGTTGTCAAATTACGTGAAACCTTGATTACTATATTTATGATATGTCAGATTCTTGAGGCTGCGAGAGATAAATTTACTCGGGAGATATGTTTGCAGTCCAAGGACAAAGATATCTCACTTGCAAAGGTGATCTTGCCATATTCTTTTGCTAGTTTTATTCAAGATTATTAATGCTCTATGATTGGAGTAATTGCTTCTACAAGCAATTGTAGAATGATCCACAAGTTTGAGAATTTCTTACATCTAATGATACACTAGTATTTTGGATTTGGTTTTCCCTCTTGGGCTTATAGCATTATGCTAGCAAAAACGACCCAAGATGCTTTTTACTAAGTTTGATGGATTGTAAAAAAGCTATTTTTTTGGGGTTTTGTATTAAATGGTTTGGTTTGCTGTTGTTGATTCCGTTGCTTCACTCGGAATTGGTTCTTTAGGCTTTGCTTTATGTGGCTGTTGAAGATGAGGCGTTGTTGGCTTTCAACCGTGAAATTGACGCCCACTCAATCCTTAATGAAAGAAGAGAGATGACATCACCATCTAACGTGCAATCGTGGAACTGTGTGGAATCTATGCCAATAGCTGGAAAGAATGTGAATGGGTGGCTGACCGAGCTAGATGCCATATCAAGGGAAGTCGAAGCCGAACTTGTGTCGAGAGAGATAGGATGCGATTTAGTAGAAGTTTTGGGTGCGGTGAACAAAGTTCTTTTTGAATTGAGAGGTTTCAGAAGGTCACCTGTTCTAGTAGATTCAAAGTGCTTGTACTTGCACACTGTATTAAGCTCTGGATGCGCCAGCGGTATAGATCCATTAGTCCATGTTTGAAAACCATTATATTCCCTACTTTATGTGAATTGTCTTACTTCTGATATGTTCACGGTTAGAATTCAAAAGATTTCCACTAAATTTGCGAGTGTAATTTTGACAGCAATTTTGCTAAGTGTGATTTACATCGAAGTTTGCCGACGACTTAATCTGACCATTGTGGGATCTCGAGTTGGGGAAGATTTTTTGATATGGCCCCCAACTAAGAACCCTGAGGTATGTTAATTTCACTCTCAATCCTTGGCATGTAGAGGTTATCCCATATGATAACTTGTGTTTAGTCACGCATAATTGTACAACGGGACGTTTTTTTTTTCTAAAAGTTATTGCAAATTGTGCCAATAAATTAAATCTTTTAACACATCCTAATCCTAGATGCCAACTTTTGACTATTTGCGTGTATGGGTGGGGATATATTGACGTAACAGTATTTTTTTGGTTACAGGATCTGATAGCTAACTCTTAATATGTAGGAATTATTCAGAACAACCTCTGGACATAGCTTGTTCGGGATTGTTAACGGAAAGTGTGTTGAGGACCCTCGATCTAAGGCCTCAGACATTAACAGCAACTCACTTTTGGGGCTGGATATCGCAACAAATCGAGACATCATCGGAATTTCTTTGGCCAATTTAATCGTGAGTCTTTACTTTTAGTTCATGTTGTTTTATACTTGGATTTATTGCATTATGCGCGAGAAATGACTCAAAATATAGTATGCTTCTGTCCACCAAAATAAAAAACTAAATATGTATTGCAGAGACTCTACTGGAAGCGTGCTTCGAAACTGAATTATGGGTTGATGCTGACTTCTCCACTAAGGCCGTTTCATAAATCTGAAGACAAGTTCAATAATGTCTGGGGTTCAAATGTGCCTTTGTTGCGCCCTCAGGAGCTGAGGTAGCGCATCACTGCACTCTCTATATATCTTGATTGCTATTGTCCTCTATGTGTTCTGATATTACAGGTGCCTATTTGTCTTATCCTACAGGTTGAGATGCATATATCACAAGATTGGCCTGAGAATGAGGATATTGTGAATTCAGACTCATAGAATTCTCTCAAAATATTAAAATCTAACCATGAGAGGATTTATCATAACATATTATATTATAATTCTATTACTCTTATATTTGAAGTAAGATTTTGAAACTGATTAGTCGTATCATAATTGTTTCACTTGACATTTGCTCGTGGCTGGTGGAGGCCATGAAACTTTTGGTCTTTTTTCCCTGTTTTCGTAGTGTTGTACCTTTCCTTGGGTCAAGAAAATATGTCCTGTAATTTGTGTGTTACCCTGCGTTTATATGTTCTTCACTTTCTAGGCTTGCGCTCATGGCTTCCGAGAGATTGCTTATACTTCAACCGCATAATTGGGCTCTGAGACGTGACTTCGGCATGATGCTGTACTATAACAGGTATGAACGTGGGGCCTGTTATATTTGGGTCATCTCTCTGCAGTTGTGACAATTTCCCGAGTTTCTACAATACAAGTTTTAACCCTTACAGAGAATACGAGGAGGCGGTCCAAGAGCTTAGTATCTGCATGGCATTTGCACCGGAGGAAGAGGCAGAAATTTTAGAACGTTTCGTCGATAAACTAAATCTGATGCAGCTTGAAGCGTCTTGGAAGTCGTTGGGACAAAAGGGTGGTCGGCTTACAGTTCCTTGACCTGATCAGTACGATGTTGTTGGAAGTCGTTGGGACAAAAGGGAGGTCGGCTTACAGTTCCTTGACCTGATCAGTACGATGTTGTTGTTACATCTAGTAGTAGCTCGCCCAAACGATGTTACCTTTGATCAAACTTTCTGATGGAACCTTTTTCTGTTCCTTTTTTGTCCTCTGTATCGTGTGAATATGTTTCATTAGACACATCTTTGATCCCCATGGTTTTGGGACAGATCATATGCCAATAAACAGCTCTCTTTATACTTCGATTTATTATCAAATCCTTCTCATCTGAATCAAAGTGGTGCCTAATCTCTAAATGAAAAATCTCTCCCTATAACCAAAATCCTCTGGCGTAGCATGAAACATCCTCGATGTGGACTGAAATGGGGAACACGACATGTTTAGGCTTGTCTGCTGGTATCAACTATAGGACCAACAGAACCTGTTATTCACTATTCGCTGAATGATTCTTGGTTTTTCAAAATTGATTCCAATTCATTCAAGAAATGACAAAAAGAGCCTAATTTCTATTGTAATTTCTTGGAAATATCATTAAAGGGTGAAAAAAGGAATAATGCGGTTTATTTCATCCTACCTATGTGGGCATTACCCCCATGATAGGATGGATGGTCAAGATTTGTCCATGCATATGTAGGACCCACAATTTTTTTTTGAAATTGTATGTTTGGCAAGATCTTGGCCATCCATCCTCTCATGGGGGCAATGTCCACATGGGTAGGATCTCATTAACCGAATAATGCAGGGTGGGTGGCCATCTTAATCATCAAACTATTAAACGTATGATTTTGGTCTGTTGATTTCATTACCTCTCCTTTTAAGAACTATGTTTACCTTGAGATTGAATAATGCTTGGTTTGGGCATGTTCGAGTACGACGAATGTGTTTGAACTTCCACCAAAAACATCTCCTTTAGTATTTTGAATCATCATGCATGAATTTTTGTATATTTAATTTATAGGTTTCAGAATCAACTGTATCACCTTTTTTCTCAACAAAAGAAACAAAATGATATTAGCGTACATGTTTCAGATAACCGAGTTCAATCTAGCCAAATTCATGCCAACTCAGGGATTATTCTATGCTATACTCGAAGTATTTATCTCCTTATGATATAATCAAATGATAGAAATTGGATCATCAACATATATGTTAAATTCCATAAAAATGTGAGAGACCTATATAATCTCATGATATTGGAATATGAAAAAACACTCCGGTGTAGGTGCGTAGCATAGACCCAACCCTAAACTCAGCTAATGCTCATCTATTAACTAAAATAAATCAGGATATTGCAATTGCAAAAATGGGCATAACCCATGTTTACTAATGGTCACTTTGCTTGTTCTATATGAGTTTCGAGCTATGATGTTTTTATTGGTCGCCATTTCTTTCTCCTTTTTTTAAAGAAAAAATATCCAATTCTTGTAGATTTTTGGAAGAAAGTATAATTTAAGTGTTATTTTTTTTTCTTAATTTGTGTTGTATCTGTGGGACATTTGTATGAGCTAATTCAAAATGCTGTCTTTCAAAATTAACTCTCCAATACAACTCAAAGTGACGCAACTTGAAATGATATTTCCATTAATAATAATTTCAATTATGTAAGAATTTACTTACCAAACAATGAAAATCATATTATACAAAACATATTTATTATAGCATGAAAAACAGCACCATTAGAGCAGAGGATCTCATCCGGAAAAATTTTGAACGAATTCATCGAGTTTACGACCCCGTTTGAAAGTTCGTAGAAACAATTTGACTAACCAAGTAATAAATGATTCATTCATTCTTTGTACAAATCAGATACGACAAAATTCAAGGTAGAGCTAAGAATGTGCAACATCAAATTAAAAAAAAAAAAAAAAAGAATGTGCAAAATCGAGTGAATCACGAGTTTCCACTATCCTATACCTTTTGGAAAAATGTAAATACAACCTGTATAAAGTTGAACTCGAATGCACACATCGACTAGACAAAATAAAGCCTCAACTGGCAAGTTTGAAAGCATCGATGAAGAGACCGTAAGTGAAACCCATCTTGAAATTGTTCAGAAGGGCAATAGGGAAAGTGACTTTCGGCCGGCTATAATAGAACCTTGTTACGTATTCTGTTATGAGAACACACAACACCGCAGCAAATACATCATTCACACCTAAAGCCCCAAATGATAGAGATATGGTTTGCGCGACATAGAAACCACCCAAGAGAGATATACCTCCAAAAAGTGCCCTTCTTGAAGGACTTCTGAAGTAGTTTCTTGATGCCTCTGGGATAATTCGTATAATGTCAACCAATCTTCGAGGCCCTTCATTATCCTGCACAGCCCGAATTCGGAAAAACTTGGAGGATGATCCTGAAGCATAAGTTTCCCGCCTCTGATTAGCAATGCTAGTTTTAGGAACTATACCATATCCGAGAAGACTAAGAGAAGATACAGTCACAGAGTTTGCCATTTTTGCAAATGAAAGTTGGCAAATATGAATTCCCTGGAAGAAAGAAATTGAGATGAACTCATAAGACATTGCAAGATTACAATACTTTTCTTCACAATATAGATAAACCAGGAGGAAAATGGACATATTTAAATAAATTTAAAAAGTTAATAGGCAGAAATATAACACATTTTAGTGAAAACCCCAACTGTACTAACTTTTAGTTAAACTTCTTTCATCACTATTCTGTCGAAATAGATATTAGCACCTAAATTATATGACAGTTGCCTTAATATTTTTTCATAATTTTATTTTTTTAAGAAAAAAACCATCTATGCAGTTCACGTCCAAAGTAGCTATTCCACGACTTGCAACAGATCCCATATTCAAAATACCGGCTCACTTTGTGCATCATGTATGTGAATAAATGACATGCAGATATTATTCATTTTTAAACGTATCTTGATTACACAAAGGTCTCAAGTTCTAGTTTGGTGACTGACCGATCGTTCGAAATAAACTTGAAAGTTAGAACCCCGCCACTAAATTATCTATACATCCACATATTATGCCAAATTGTCCCTAGCCAAATGTTCTCGAAGATTATACCGATCAATCAAATTTGCAGTCTTATAGGAATCTAAGATAGTTTCCTTCAACAGTGCAATTCCATAGCAACACTCGAACTAAACAATGATTCAGTTTCGCTCTTGACAACAACCATATAAAAGTTCGTTCTTAAAATAAGCAATCAATTGTGAGTCTCCCCGAATCTCCTACTAAGAGAAAACACATATTTTCGGGATTTAAAAAAAAAATTAATGCTCCTTCATAAAAAATATTGAATCAATATCATTAGTCATTTAAAGTATCGAATTTTCATGTTGTAAAATTAATTTCAATTGAAAATGGGCAACATCTCCGCTGTATTTTGACTACAACAGCAACAACACAATCCTAAAGATACAAACAGGCTCACTATTGCCAAATAAAATATTTCTCGGTCCTCATAAATCAAATTTACTTACCTGAGTTCAGACCAGATACCAAGTCGTTTCGATGTTTTATTTCCACATCAAATATTTGAAAATTTTGAACCATGACCAAAACCTTCTCTAAACTATACACTTGCAATGACTCAAAAGTTCAAACATTTTCAAGAAATAAGAATGAAAATCATCTCATTCAAAAGTTCATAAATTTATTCCAATAATTAAAAGCAGGAAAATATGGTGACCCAAGTTCCCAAGACATCTCTACTCTCAATCCCATCTACTCTCAATCCCAGCACCTCTGCTCCTCGACATATCCGGTCGACTCCACCTAAAGTATGCCCACACAGAAAACATACACTAGTCCCAAAGGGTGAGCACAAGCCCAATATGAAACAACCAAAATAAAAATGGCAAGTAAAATATAGAATGCGAAATCAAATGCAAATGAAATGAGTGATATATCAATAGATAATCAAAGGAACGGGAATCTCAAATCTTATCTCATAGGGTACCCAATCATATCATGTAGGGATATACACCTGACATACTACCGACTCCTACTTTTGAGGTAATCATGCGGCACAGAGCCCTACAAACCATCAAGACTGTGGTACCCTTGTGGCAGCTCGACATAGTGCACGTTACACCTGCCCAATCACAAGTCCCATACCTCCCTCCAATCCTTGCAAATGTCACTCGGCTCATCAATCAATAAGACAAGAACTGGAGGCTCAACATGTATGCATGGCATGATTCTATAACGCACCGATGTGTGTGTTTCACAGTAATTTATCATAATCAAATTCACAATTCCAACGCATCAAATAAATCATGGTATAATAATGTCTATCAATCTATTTCGCGAAAATCAATTAATATCACATATTCACGTTTGATCAAATAATTTTATTTCTAGTATGTTACCTGATGATAACATACCTATATTTGGATGTAGGTTATGGAATTAAGCTGTAATGATGTGATAATACCCACTCTGAAATAATAGTACAATATTTACCAAGTCGTTATGAAAACATCAAAACAGTATAGCAATAATATATCTGCAGGCATCACTTATTTTCTCTCTCCATATTACAATTCATCGAATACTTAACACGTGTAATTCAACCCAATATTTCCTATGCTAGTGTTCTACTATTTTCAACCAAGAAATGCAATAATTTACACCTGAAAAGACATTAAACACGATATTGGCTCGAATCAGTTCTAATATGATGATCTTTCCAGCAGCAAAGTTCTATTCAGTTTTGCGATTGAAATAAAAAAAAAATTATTGATGTTTTTGCAATTCAATTTCACAAATGTTCTGCCAAACCCCTAATTTTAACAGCCAACCTAATCACCTATAAAGACTTAGCATGAATCTGCCACAGAATAAAGGAACCCACGTAAACAAACATGAAATCCAACAATCCTACAGCCTTATTCACTTACTTTCATAAGAAATTCAACTTAAACTTAGCACAAATGTAGACGCTTTAGTATCCCCAACATTCAATGATGTTCTATAATCTGCCTAAGTTCCTAACTTCAAGATAGAAAAACAAAATCTAAAGAGTACACGCCACTCTTACCACATATGGTTCGATTTAAGGATGGTCTTGCACGATAAGAGGAAATCGATGGAATTCACGAGGCAACACAAGAACAATTTTGTCTTGCTTGTTCGATCAATCTGCTCTTTCGGAGAAGAAGGTTTGTCACGTTGAGCTGCACTAAGGAGTGGGTTAATGGGCTAAGAATCTAGCGGCCCATGTTCCCCTCCCCTTCCATTTTTTTTTTAAAATTTATTTGTTAAACAACTTGAATAATCATGATTTATACTTCTAACTAGGTAAGAAAATATGTATGCTAAAATAATTTATTTATTTTTATGTACTTCTTAAAAATCTTAATTTAATTAAATCATTGATGGTTGTGTATTTGGATGGATTTGAACAATACTCTTCATGTGAATTAGATTTGATATTAAGTTGTCATAATTCTCAATCTTAATATAATAACAGACACAAGATTTACTGTTATATGTTGGACTGTCTTATAGAATACTCGATATATTTTGTAAGTTTCATGCTCCGATTATTCATTTTTAAGCGTGAGATAGTGTGTTAGATGTTTTACCTCGTTTAAATTAAGTTATTTGGTGGAAACGATTTGGTTTAACCTAATCTTGACGTCTTTTTTGAAAAATAAAAATAGCATTTATAAATTTTGAATTTATTTGGTTCAATCGGTCATTTCTGATTAACCCAAGCTTTTCTTGCCGAAATATTGCTAATATTATTATTTATTTATTATTGTTGTAAATTTTATTACTTTTGCCTTTTTATCGTCTTCATCATCATCAAAAGGCCAAATCAGGAAAAAATTGGTAGAGTTAACAAATCTAATACAAAACCGAATATAAAAATATTCATTTTATTTTGAAACTCGATTTATTCAGTTTATTCAATATTTTATAAAATATTTGATATAAAAACGAATAAATTGATTTTAACTTATATTTTTTAAAAAAAACAAATCGGTTTTTTGAATTAATCAAATCGAATTTTTGAACTAAATTGGTTGTGCCAGTAATCTTGGTTTAAGCAAACTTTTGTCCTCACTAATTTTGATAATATTGTTACTTTTTTTTTTTAGTTGTTTATTATAGATATTATTACTATTATTGTTATGGCTTAACCGTCGGTGTTTTCAGATTGGATAGATTCATAGAATTCTCTCAAAATATTAAAATCTATAGCTTTGTGTGTCTCTGAGAATATATTCTATTTTTTTTTCTTTTTGCACAATTTTTTTCTAAAATCCAAATTTCTGAAATTTTCCTAAATTTATGAAAAACCCTCGTGAAATTAAATTTGAATTGATCTCTATTAGATATTAATCATTACTTTTTATAATCAAGATTTGAATATATGCATGCCTTTACAAGCACGGATATTCAAAGTAAAAAGTCTTGATTCTTAGTGGATTTTGCATGAAATGATAGTAATTTTTGCATCAATCAAGCGCAAAGCTCACACAATTAATCAATTTTAAAAACATATTCTATTACTTTATCAGTTAAATTTATTTTTTTAATTCATCGAATATCTATCATAAATCACAAAAAAATTTATGAGACATATCTCAAATATGATTCAAATTCATGAAAAATATTACTTTTTATATCAAAAATATTATTTTTCATGATAAATATAAAGTTGAGTCAAAAATATATATATGTATACACACACAGTGTTTCACATTTTCAAAAGAGATCTATTCATCACAAATTTAGTGATGTTTGATATACTATTTTTGCATTCCATAATCGAAATAAATAATTGAGTAAACTTTTTTTTTTTACAATGGTAATACTCTTGTTCTTATTAATACTATATCACATATTTATTTATTTATTTTGAGAAAAAAAAACACTTTTCATTAGTTTGTTATATATCAAACTTTATTGTTCTTCCCTCCACTAGAAAAACTTATCCTTCTTCTTCCCCTTAGGCATTGTTTGGTACATGGCATAAAGGTGTGATTGATAAATAATCCCCCTTATCTCATGTTTGGTATCTTTTTAAAAAGCCCATAATAATATCATGGGTACTTGATAAATAAATTTTGAGAAGGATAAAACATCCTTTGTAAGACGTGTGATAATTTTAATGTAATGATAAAATACATTACAAATGACTTAATTTAAATGTTTATTATTGAGATATGCAATTATTAGATCTTGATAACAATGAAATATAAGTTTTTGTGATAGGTTAATTTTGTCATTACAATTCAATATATAAATTTAATCACTTTTGTTAAAATCATACCAAACATTCAACATATTATCTTATCATTATATTTATCCTTGATTTATCTTTATACTATATATCCCCTACTTATCATATCCTATGTAACAAACTGTACCTTATGGTAAATACAGCAAACTGCCATATTTCTCTCCCTCTTCACAAATGTTTGGAATTTTTGAAGAAGATATCTTTTTCATCCATGCCAAAACGAGTAACAACGTACGATATGAAGATACTATATTCTTTCAAATTAATTTTGAAACCAAGTTTTAGTTTTTTTAAAAAAAAATTGTACACATAAATTATTAATTAATAAAACAATTAAATATCGTTCAAACTCCTCCACCATTAACCAACAACCCACGTTTTATGAGTGAAATGTATTCGTCTTTCTTCCTTATTATTTTAATCTATCTGTGTTGCTTTTTATCCGTATTCTAACCAACTTTTATCAATGAATCGAATGAAAGATAAATATTTGAATAATAGTTTAATTACTTATATATATATTCAAATATTTATCTTTCATATATATATATATATATATATATATATATATATATATATATATATATATATATAAAATTATGATTTCAAATTTGTCGCCTTCGTTATATTTACTTTAAATAAGAAACACGTGAATGTGAATGTGAAAGCGAAAGCGAAAGCGAAAGTAGTGAATTATTTGTGTCAAAAACAAAAAATTGTGAATAATTGGTACAGGAATTTGTCGTTTGTCAAATGGGATATCATATTAATCCATTAATGTGTATATTAGATTAGGGGTTATCAAATTTTTTTATTAACCGTCCGAACCGAATTGTGCCATACCGTTTTTCATAATAGTTTATAAAAATTACGATTAAAAATATTAATCATAAATCGCAACGCATACGCGGTTCGATTAATTTTTTTTTTGTCAAGAATCGCACCAAACCGCAGTGCCTAAACCGCTTGCCATAATATTGAGCATATAATTATAATAATTCATAAACAACATATTCAAATAAAGAAGTCATCCTTCGTTATATCCTAACTCTCTTCAATTCTTACAAATAAAACTTATCTGTTTCTTAATTATTCTTCATATTAGTCTTTTATTAAAATATTTAATTTTTTTGCTACAATATTTTGTTAGAAGTTTGAAAGTAAAAAAAATGATAAAATAGTGTAAATGTCATTTTTGTTGTGAATGTATTGTGTTGTTAAATTATTAACTTAGTTTTGAATCTTGGTTATTGTCATATCTATTTTGATCTTTATATGCTTTGAACTATAATTTGTATTTGAAGACAATATATTGTTGTTGTTTTCAAATAAATTAGAATATATGTTTTAATAATTTTCATTAAAAAAACCGTAAACTAACCGCAACCGCTTGAAACCACCCAAAACCATAAGGCTAATTTTTCATGTAAAACCGTGATTAATTTTTCAAAATACTAACCGACCACAAATGACAATTCGGTTTGAATTTTTTAAAAAAAATCGTAAAACCGGACCGTGATCACCCCTATGTTATCTATACTATTATATTAAGTATGAGGCCCTAATAATAACCGCTCTATGAGGACACCAACTTTCTTTCCTGTTTTACCCTTTTTAATTTTTTATATTTACTATTTGTTATTTTATTATAGTTGAGCCCCTAATAATAACCGCTCTATGAGGACACCAACTTTCTTTCCTATTTTACCCTTTCTCATTTTTTATATTATATTTTTTCTTAACAAATAATATTATATTCACCGTCATAAGGAAACTGCTCACGTGAAAAATAATATTATTTCTTCTCCAAACTAGCCACCGTGAAAAATAAACTCTTTTCTTTATGTTGTAATATCATGAATATTTAATATTTTAGCCACGTGTATTCAGGACACACCCAACGTGTGTGCCACGGTTACTAGTACTATATATTTTACCATTTATCCTCGTATTATAAAGCACACGGATCTTAGAATAAATATTTTTAGTATGATCGATACATCATATTTTTTTCTTAAGTTTTATCTGAACCTCATATTTGATATTTGGATTTTATTCCATTTCCTTACTATTAATTACAGAAATTTCAAAAAAATTTCCCATTTTTTGGTCCACATGTTGTTATGTAGCTTCATCATTCAAGACAACAAATTTTGACTAAATCAACTATTTGAGAAAGCACAATATATATATACTACATGTATTGAGTGATGAATCATGATCACTTATCCATACATCATGGTTGAATATGTGACCACGATTTATGAACTCAGCACATGTGTCATATGTTGAGTGAATAAAAACACTACTCATGTGAGTAGCATGAAATTTACAAATAATCTAGGTACATAGTTGGATCACAGTGATTTGATCGACATTAATTTAATTGGGGTCAAGGTTTGTAATTTTCAAGGTCAAACTCACGCACAAATATCCCATGAAATCCATATGGCACCCTTTGCGGTAGCCTAACAACGGCCACAATCTCCAGAGTAGGAGATCTCGCGTCCATTACAATAAATTTAGATTCTGAAGTAATTTCGTTATGTACGTAAGTTACTAAATATCCATCGTCCTCTTCTGTTGTTGTCGCATCGTCAAGATCTCGTGACACGAAAATCGCTTCGCCGCCGTAACAGTTGTGCCCATATTGTCGGCTAGCCACCGTACAATCTTTGGATTCCACGGTCGAGAGCGATGTATCAATTTTCACCACCCCTGATATCTTTGGCATTGGGGATCCCATAGCTGCATAAATGTACCTGTATATATATGAGCCAACAAAACAATCAGTCGATCATTTTTCAAATTATTTAATTTGGTACTACACAAAATTTTTTGTAAGACGGTCTCATATTTCAATTTTGTGAGACGAATATTCTATTTGAAGGAACGAGATTACTTACGAGTCTGACTCCACATTTTACAATATTGTAGGAAATGTTGTAAATAATTTTTTTTTCCCATTTTAATCTATAATTATGCATAATCATAAGATTTTTTTTGTTTGTTTTTTATGAAAACATTGATTCAGTTTGTCTACAGTTTAATTAAAATTAAAATTACATAATATTAACAAAAAATTAAATGTCTCAAAATGTGTTTGGTCAGTAATTGAATAGGATAATTAAATCAAATTTAAAATTCAATGAACGAGCTCGAGTTTGAGTTGAATATATTTCTCGTACCTGTTCTTCTTCCCGGTATTAGCTGGATTGATGACTGCAAAATCAAGATTTGCACTTGACAACGCCCGCCTTTTCACGGTCTTCTCCTTCACATTTATTTCAATTCTTTCCAAGAATGCATGAGTCAAATCCATTCGATCCAGCACATGTTCCACCGACAACACGTTTGTCGCCACCATAACAATTGTCTCCCCGCCGCCGCGATCTTCATCCCATGCATTCACTGCATGTACCATGTTGAACCCTGGCACTTCGACCCACCAAATTTCACTTTCATCCACTGCGTCTCGAGGAACTATCCCCAATCTTGGCACTTTCTTAAGATCAACGCTGATTGCGGGCATCCCTTTAAGAATGTTTTTAGGGTTCATAACGATCTGTGTGTCGGGAAATATGGCGTACTTTTTCGAAACAGCGAAATCGTGGATAAGTGATAGCTCTGGTAGAGAGAATATTGGCACTTCTTGTTGCTTTTCCCCTTGTTTGTTTATCTTGAAATATATCAAGAATGGCGGCATGAAGGTGATACTCTGTCGAAAGGCGAATGCTTCATGGGTTTCCGGGTCGATTTTCGGGTGAGCTGTCATCGTTGTGAAGGGAGCTCCGAAGGATTCATGGCGGCCCAAAGTGATTATATCTCCATTCGGTGTTATTTTTATTCTGTATGGAAGATCAGATTCTCCGAGAGCAAAAAGTTTCCCAGCAAACAAAGCCAAGCTTGTGTTCGCAGTGCCGAATCCATGTCTGGGGTCGTATTCTCTAGCAAGAACGCGGCCGAAAGTGACGGCGCACCGCGCAATCGAAGCTGCGAGTCCATTAAAAGCGGAGAAGACATTGAGCATCACCGGTGAACCGATTTCCCTCTCCACCGTGTACTTGTAAGTCTTGATAAAACGACTGCAAAATGTAGCTTCCCCGTCACGAATTCTGACGGAGTGCAGCATTCCATCGCCGTCGAACAGGTGATACGGGCCTTGGGGGATGAACTGAGGATTGGGCCCGTTACGGATATAAGCTCCATCGAGGCAAGACGGAAGGGTACCCTCCACAACCTCACAGGCGGTGGGAGGAAGCTCGTCCACCGGAGAATAGTTCCCTGTAAGCACACGCTTTGGATCGATGGAGGCTCGAAGGGGAAGATCGATGAATTTACAAATGAAATCATCCAACGAACTGTAAATAAAACTTCGTAAAGATTGTGTCTGAACGCTAGTTATTCTTCTTGCGATCTGATCATGAAAAGGAGCAAACTTTTTCGAAATTTCATCGATTTTAACAGACTGAATTTGGAATCGAAGAACTTGTGACGGTTTGAGTGAAAGAGTGGGAGTGTATTTTTCAAGGAAAGATGCAGAAAGGCTTTCCATTTCTTCTATATTTGGAAAAAAGGAGAAATTGAGATCCAAGTTCAATGGTGAATCACTGGTTATTTATATTGTCATTTTCGTGCAATAATGCAAACTTCTATATTTCTCTTCTCTTTACGAATGTGAAAAATATGCCACTTCCATTTTTGTTCTCCTTACGACGTGATGTGATATGAGTATTTTGTCTTCGTACAGTATATATTTTTGTCATTTGGCTTACATAATTTTCATTTTTATTATATTAATTCTCGGTTTTTCTTTTATTTTTAGTCTTGACGTTGTTTTAGAAAATTTTATATGTCACGGACAAATTTTGACTTGATTGGTGCTAAAAAAGCAACACATTAATGAAAAAAAGACAAAAACCGAGAAAAATCAAGTTATTGATCTAAAATCAGAAATTAACCGCAAACATGACTTTTCCTTGTGCCTTTTTAAATTCCATACATATTCTCAAAATCGAGGAATGCGTATGATAAGTTAATTGCAATGAACACGACAGTTAGGGAGTACAAGTTAATCTGAGTGAACATGTGCTACTCCAATGTCTACGCAAGTGAATTTTGGAGTTGTCACGAACAATGTTAAAAACATAACGGATACCTAATGAAAACCATCTAATGCTAAAATCAGCGATTGCTTTAAAATATATAATCATGACAAAAACTTATGTGAGACGGTCTCACAGATCGTATTTTATGAGACATATCTTTTATTTGGGTCATCCAAGAAAATGTATTACTTTTTATTGTGAATATCGATAGGATTGATCCGTCTCGCAGATAAAGATTCGTGAGAACGTCTCATAAGAGACCTAATATATAATTAGGAAACTAAAAAAATAAATATAAAAATTGAACATTAAGTGAGAATGTCCCTTAAAAATGGAAAAAAAATCTCACTATTAAGGACTTCTCAATATGTGGTGTGGGCATGAAAGTGTTTGTCCACTATTGGACTATTGGGCTTAGTTACATTTGAAGCAAAAACTTGTGTGATACGATTTGACATATCGTATTTTGTGAGACATATATCTTATTTGGGTTATTCATGAAAAAATATTACTTTTTATGCTAAAAGTATTACTTTTTATTGTGAATATCAGTATGGTTGATCCGTATCACAGATAAAGATTCGTGAAACCATCTCACAAGAGACCTACTCTACCTTTAATGACTACC